>NW_027331922.1:1866024-1879214 GCF_048418815.1 Hemitrygon akajei
AATCTCCCTCCACACCGTCCGGTCACAAACTCCCAGGGTCAGACACAGAGTGAATCTCCCCCCACACCGTCCCATCACACACACCCGGGGTCAGACAGAGAGTGAATCTCTCTCCACACCGTCCCATCACACACTCCCGGGGTCAGACTCAGAGGTGAATCTGCCTCCACACCGTCCCATCACACCCTCCTGGGATCAGACACAGAATGAATCTCCGTGAACACCGTCACATGGCACACTCCCGGGGTCAGACACAGAGTGAATCTCCGTCCACACCGTCCCATCACACACTCCCGGAATCAGACGCACTAGGTGTGATGTCCACCACACCGTCCCAATACCCATACTACAGATCAGAGACTAACTCTCTCTCTCCCTCTGTCTTTCTCTATCTAGATATATGTGTGTACCTTTCGCTCTCTCTCTCTCTCTCTCTCTCTCTCTCTCTCTCTCTCTCTCTCTCTCTCTCTCTCTCTCTCCTCTCTCTCTCTCTCTCTCCTCTCTCTCTCTCTCTCTCTCTCTCTCTCTCTCTCACACTCCCTCTCTCTATCCTTGAGATTAGCAGCGGTGGAATCGGGGATATTACATCATCTCTCCTGCTAGTCAGCAGCTGGCAGATGTGATTCTGTGATTGTGCAAGTTGGACGGAAATTCACTTTGTGTCTGACCACGGTAGTGTGTGATGGGACGGACTGGAGGGAGCTTCACACTGTGTCTGACCACGGGACAGTGTGAAGGGACGGGTGTGGAGGAAGATTCACTTTGTATCTGACCCTGGGAGTGTGTGATGGGACGGTGTGGTCGGAGATTCCCTCTGAGTCTGACGCCGGGAGTGTGTGATGGGACGGTGTGGAGGGAGATTCACTCTGTGTCTGACCCCGGGAGTGTGTGATGGGACGGTGTGGAGGGAGATTCACTCTGTGTCTGACACCGGGAGTGTGTGATGGGACGGTGTGGAGGAACATTCGCTCTGTGTCTGACCCCGGGACTGTGAGGAGGGAGATATACTCTGTCCGTTTCATTCTCTCTCTCTCTCTCCTCTCTCTCTCTCTCTCTCTCTCTCTCTCTCCATCTCTCTCTCTCTCTCTCTCTCCTCTCTCTCTCTCTCTCTCTCTCTCCCTCCCTATAAATATATATATATATATATTTACATGTCGCTCTCTCTCGCTCTCTCTCTAACGCCCTCTCTCTATCCTTGAGATTAGCAGCGGTGGAATCGGGGATATTACATCATCTTTCCTGCTAGTCAGGCAGCTGGCAGATGTGATTCTGTGATTGGGCAAGTTGGACGGTAATTCACTTTGTGTCTGACCACGGTCGTGTGTGAAGGTACGGTGCGGAGGGAGATTCACCCTGTGTCTGACCCCGGAGTGTGTGATGGGACGGACTGGAGGGAGCTTCACACTGTGTCTGACCACGGGACAGTGTGAAGGGGACGGTGTGGAGGAAGATTCACTTTGTATCTGACCCTGGGAGTGTGTGATGGGACGGTGTGGTCGGGAGATTCCCTCTGAGTCTGACGCCGGGAGTGTGTGATGGGACGGTGTGGAGGGAGATTCACTCTGTGTCTGATCCCGGGAGTGTGTGATGGGACGGTGTGGAGGGAGATTCACTCTGTGTCTGATCCCGGGACTGTGAGGAGGGAGATATACTCTGTCCCGTTTCTATCTCTCTCTCTCTCTCTCCTCTCTCTCTCTCTCTCTCTCTCCTCTCTCTCTCTCTCTCTCTCTCTCTCATCTCTCTCTCTCTCTCTCTCTCTCTCTCTCCTCTCTCTCTCTCTCTCCTCTCTCTTTCTCTCTCTCTCTCTCTCTCCCCCTCTCGTTTTTTTTCTCGTTGCCTCTATCTCTGTTTTTCCTTGCTATTATGTGCTGGAGAATCGGGAATATTACCTCTCTTTTGCTGCCAGTCAATATTTGGCAGAATAATTTGCCTTCAGGAATTGTAAAGATTTTGTTGCATGTGTAAGTATTCTTTAGACAGTTGATCTGGCAGACAGCCAGAAGGGAATTCGCGATTATCCTGGATTCAAGTGTCGAATGCAACTGAAAATTTTTAGACGCTACTGGCACCGGGTCCTCTTCATCTCTTGATATTGTTCCCAGAGTGTCTGCTAGTCTCGTTCTGAAATATTCAGAGTAGCGAAACTCTATGAAGAAGAAAATTGTAGTTTACAAACTTTTCAGAGAGCTGGTTAATTTCAGAGATCTAGTAGATTAACAGGATGGAGTTTTAGAGGGAAATTAGAATAGCCAGAAGGGCCATGCGAAGGCCTTTGGGGGCAAAACCCCAAGGCATTCCAAGGCATTCATATGAAGAACAGATGGATAAAACCTGAAAGAATAGGATGTATCAACTTAGACAGTGGAGAAATGTGTATGGAACCGCAGGTAATAGCAGAGGTAGTTAATGAATACTTTGCTTCAGTGCTCACCACGGAACAGGATACTGGTCACACTGGTGATGACTTGCTGCAGACTGAGAAGCTTGAGCATGTAGATATTAAGAAAGCGGATGTGTTTGGGCTATTGGAAATCAGCAAGTTTGTTAAGTCGCCGGGACCGGATAAGATGTACCCCAGGCTACAATGGAAGGCGAGAAAGCAGATTACTGAGCCTCTGGCGATGATATTTGCATCATCAATGGAGACGAGGGAGGTTCCGGAGGATTGAGGAGTTGCGAATCTTGATCCTTTTTTTCAAGAAAGGGAGTGGAGATAGCCCAGGAAATTATAGAGCAGCGAATCTTACCTCAGTAGTTGGTAAGTTGATGGGGAAGATCCTGATAGGCAAGATTTATGAACATTTAGAGAGGTATGATATGGTTAGGAATAGTCAGCAGCATGGCTTTGTCAAGTCAGGTCGGGCCTTACGAGACTGACAGAGTTTTCTGAGGATGTGACTAAACATATTGATGAAGGAAGAGCAGTACATGTTGTGTATATGGATTTCAACAAGGAATTTGATAAGGATTTTATCCCAGGGAAGGTTTTTTGAGAATATAAGGAGCTACTGACTTGAGAAGGGGCAGTGTTGGATCTCCTGTTAGGGAATGAGATAGGTCAGGTGACAGTGGTATGATTTGGGGAGCACTTCGGGTCCAATGATAGCAATACAATTAGTTTCAATATAATTATGAAGAAGGATAGGACTGGACCCAGCGTTGAGATTTTTCATTGGAGAAAGGCGAACTTTGAAAAGATGCGAATGTGTTTAGGAGTGGATTGGGACAATCTATTTTATGGGAAGGAGGTAATATAACGGGAGGTCATTCACAGGTGAAAATTTGAGGGTACAGAAACTTTACGTTCCTGTAGGTTGAAATGGAAAGATTAAAATTTTGAGAGAGCCATGGTTTTCAAGAGATATTGGACATTTGGTTCGGAAAAAGAGAAAGATCTACAATAAATATAGGCAGCATGGAGTAAATGAGCTGCTCGAGGAATATAAAGAATGTAAAAGGAATCTTAAGAACGAAATTAGAAAAGCTAAAAGAATTTAAAGAGCGAACACCAGGAAATCTGCAGATGATGGAAATTCAAACAACACACACAAAAAATGCTGGTGGAACACAGCAGGCCAGGCAGCATCTATAAGGAGAAGCACTGTCGACGTTTCGGGCCGAGACCCTTCGTCTGGAGTGACTGCGAGGTTGATTTGGCAAGAAAGATGAAAATAAATCCGAAGTGTATCTACAGTTATAATAATAACAAAAGGATAATGATGCATAAAATTGGGCCCTTAGAGAATAAGAGTGGACAGCTATGTGTGGAGCCGAATGAAATGGGGGAGATTTTGAACAATTTCTATTATTATTCAAATTATTATTCAAAAATAGCGCAAGTACATCGAAGTAACAGCACTTACAATGCCTCATAAAAGAGGAAATTATCTGAAGGAATCAAAATTTTGTGAATAAAAAAAAACCCTACTAAGCATGACAAGTGAGGAAAACAAAAGAAACCCATTGGAGGTGGGGAAGATTTTGAACAAATTCTTTTCTTCTGCATTCATTGAGGATTTTGAATTGTGTAAGATAAGGGAAACAAGTAGGGAAGTTATGGAAACTATGGCAATTAAAAAGGAGGAAGTACTGGCGCTTTTAAGGAATATAAAAGTGGATAAATTTTATGATCCTGACAGGACATGCCCTCGGACCTTGAGGGAAGTTAATGTAGAAATAACAGTGGCTCTGACAGTCATATGCATGAATGATCTGGATGATGGGGTGGTAAATTGGATTAGTGAGTATGCAGATGATACTAAGATTGGTGGCGTTGTTGATAATGAAGTAGTTTTTCAAATCTTGCAGACAGGTTTAGGCCAGTTAGAAGAGTGGGCTGCACGATAGCAAATGGAGTTTAATGCTGATAAGTGCGAGGTGTTACATTTTGTTAGGAATAATTCAAATAGGACATACATGGCAAATGGTAGTGCATTGAAGAATGCAGCAGAATAGAGTGATCTAGGAATAATGGTGCATTGTTCCCTGAAGGTGGAATCACTTGTGGATACGGTGGTGAAGAATGCTTTTGATATGCTGGCCTTAATGAATCAGAGCATTCAGTATAGGAGTTGGGATGTAATGTTAAAATTGTACAAGGCATTGGTAAGACCGAATTTGGAGTATTGTGTACAGTGCTGGGCACCGAATTATAGGCAATACATCAACAGAATAGAGAGAGTACAGAGAAGATTTACCAGAATGTTACCAGGGTTTCAGCACCTAAGTACAGGGATAGGTTGAACAAGTTAGTTCTTTATTGTTTGTAGCGTAGAAGGTTAAGGGGGGAGTTGATAGGTATTTAACATTATGAGAGGGATAGATAGAGTTGAAGTGCACAGTCTTTTTTCCATTGAGAGTAGGGGAGATACAAACAAGAGGACATGAATTGTGACTTAGGGGGCAAAAGTTTAAGGGAAGCATGAGGAGGAATTTAATTACTCAGAGAGTGGTAGCTGTGTGAAATGAGCTTCCAGTAGAAGTGGAAGAAGCAGGTTCAGTATTGTCATTTGAAGTAAAATTCGATAGGTATATGGACAGGAAAGGAATGGACGGTTATGGCCTGACTGGGGGCCAGTGTGACTAGGTGAGAGTAAGTGTTCGGAACCGACTAGAATGGCCGAGGTGGCTTGTTTCCGTGCTGTAATTTTTATATGGTTAATAATACTAACAAAGGCTGTGTCCTGGAACATGTCCTGTAACGTGTACTGTGCTCGGTTCGGGTCCCCTCACTCCAGGAAGTATGTAGTAACTATAGAAAAAGTGCAGAGAAGATTACAACGATGTTGTCTGGTTTAGGGAGCATGCCTTACGAGAAAAAGTTGAGTGGATTTGGTCTTTTCTCCTCAGAGCGACGGAGGACGAGAGGTGGCCTGATAGATGTGTGTAAGATAATGAGAGGCATTGATCTTGTGAATAGGCAAAATAGAGGGCTATGTGTAATCCGTTGTAATTTCTAAAGTAGGTACATGTTCCGGCAACTCTGATGGGTGTGAGGAGAAGAGGGAATGTTCGGGGTGGGTGGAGGTGTTTTTTTGATGATACTGGCTGCTTTACAGAATCAGCAGTGTGTGTAGAACGAGTTCATGGAGCGGAAGCTGGTTTCGGAACTGGGCTGAGCTCTCTCCACAACGCACTGTTTATATATTTACTGAGGAACCAGGACGTTTCATGAGAACAGGGTAGTAGACATGGTGAACAGGAAAGATAAGTTTGCTGATGACACGAAGGTTGGAGGGGTTGTGGACAGTGTGGGAGGCTGTCAGTGGTTACCGCGGGATATTGATAGGATGCAAAACTGTGCTGAGAAGTGGCAGATGGATTTCAACCCTGATCAGTGTTCAGTGGTTCATTTTGCCTAAGTCTGATATGATAGCAGTAAAGAGTATTAATGGTAAGACTGTTGGAATTATAGAGGATCAGAGGAATCTTGGGGTCCGAGTCCTAACGACGCTCAAAGCAGATGCGCTGTCTGACTTTGTGGTTTCGAAGGCGTACGGTGTATTGGCCTTCATCTACCGTGAAATTGAATTCAGGAACTGGGAGGTAGTGTCGCAGCTTCTTCCTATAAGCCTTATATTCTTCTAGATCTCTAACATTTCCTAGCTGCCTGAAACTTTTTGGAGCTTTTCTTTTCTTCTTGACTAGATTTATTACAGCCTTTGTAATCCACGTTTCCTATACACTACCATAGCATCCTCGTCTAATTGGAACGGACCTAAGCAGAAAACCATACAGATATCCCCTGAAAAATGTCCACATATCTTGCATTTCTCTGAGAAACACTGTTTCCAATTTCAGCACTGAGAGGCTCATCATACCACTGATGAATTTCGCTCCGAGACTGAACCCGGGTGTATTGATGTGACGGTGTGATGGGAGGGTTTGGAGCGAGCTTCTCTCTGTGTCTGACACCGGGAGTGTGTGATGGGACGGTGTGGAGGGAGATTCACTCTATCACCGACACTCGGAGTGTTGAAGGTGTGGAGGGAGCTTCGCAGAGCGTCTGATACCCGAATGGAATGGGATGGAGTTGAAGGAGCTACAGTCTGGTGTGTATGTATCTTCTGTGTGACTCACACATACCTCTTCCTCTTTTGAATTTATTTCAAGACGCTTTGAAACTGAGTGAGAACAATGCTGCTCTCGCCTCATCGTCTGCTCTGGAAAATAGGAACAATGAAAGTGAATCTCTCCGCACAGAGTCCATTACATCAGGCGGTAGTCAGACAGAGAAAAGGGAATCGTTCACATCGGCCTGTCACACATTCACGGCTTCGGTTGTAAAGTGTATGTCTCTTCGAGCCGTGATATTACACAGACTCGCCAGGTTAGAGACAGAGTGAAGCTCATCCTGCACGTTCCCATCGAAGAATGCAGATGTCAGACATACAGAGAAATTCCCAAACCACTTTCCCAGAACACATTCCAAGGATCAGAAACAGAGTGGAGCTACCAAAACACAGTCCCACCTCATAAAACAGCGTTCGAAAAAGAGTAAGGCTGCTTCCACACCGTCTCATCACACACTCCCGGGGTCAGACACAGAGTGGATCTCCCTCCACACCGTCCAATCTCACACTCCCGGGGTCAGACACAGACTGAATCTCCCTCCACACCGTCCAATCTCACACTCCCGGTGTCAGACACAGACTGAATCTCCTTCGACTCCGTCCCATTACACACAAGCGGGGTCAGACACAGACTGAATCTCCCTCCACTCCGGCCCATTACTCACTCCCGGGGTCAGACATAGGTTGAATCTCCCTCCACATGCGTCCCATTACACATTCCCGGGGTCAGACAACAGAATGAATCTCCCTACACTCCGTCCCATTACATACTCACGGGATCAGACACAGATCGAATCTCCCTCCAATCAGTCCATTACACACCCTCCCGCGAACAGACACAGATTGCATCTCCCTCCACCTCCGTACCATTACACACTCCCGGGGTAAGACACAGATTGAATCTCCCTCCACTCCGTCCCATTACACAATACCGGGGTCAGAAAAAGATTGAATCTCCTACACTCCGTCCCATTACCCACTCACGGGGTCAGACACAGATTGAATCTCGCTCCACTCCGTCCCACTACACTCTCCCGGGATGAGACACAGAGTTAATCTGCCTGTACAACGTAGCATCACAAAATCCCGGGGTCAGACACAGAGTTAATCTCCCTCCACACCGTCCCATCACTCACTCCCGGGTCAGACACAGAGTTAATCTTCCTCCACAGCGTCCCATAACACACTCCAATGGTCAGACACAGAGTGATTCTCCCTCCACTGCGTCCCATTACACACTCCCGGGGGTCAGACAGAGATTGAATCTCCCACCTCTCCGTCCCATCACACACTTTGGGGGTCAGACACAGACACAATCTCCCCTCACACCGTGCAAACACACAGTCCCGGTGTCATACACAGAGTGACTCTCCCTCCCCACTCTTCCATCCCAAACTCTCGGGATTAGACATAGAGTAAAACTTCCTACACCACCGTCAAATCACTCACTCCCGGGTTCAGAAACAGAGTAAATCTCCCTGCACACAGTCCCATTACACACTCCCGGGGTCAGACACAGAGTGAATCTACCTGCACAACGTACCATCACAAAATCCCGGGATCAAACATCGGGTGAATCTGCTTCCGCACTCTCACATCACAATATCCCGGGGGTCAGACACAGAGTGAAATTCCCTCAGTCCGCCCCATCACACAATTCTAGGGTCATACTCGTGCTGATGCTCCCTTCACAGCATCCACTCACACCCTACTGTTATCAGACTCGGAGTGAAGTTCCCTCCACACGTTCCATCACGCTCTTGCTGGGTCAGACACGGAGCGAAGCTCCCCTGCGCTCGCTCTCAGCATCCTCTCCCCTGGTCAGACACAGCGTGTATCTTCTCCAGACCGTCCCATCACACACTCCTGGGGTCAGACACAGACACAACCTCCCGTCACAACCGTCGAAACACACACTCCCGGGGTCAGAAAGAGAGTGACTCTCCCTCCCCACTCTGTCATCACAAACTCTCGGGATTACACATAGAGTGAAACTCCCTACAAACCGTCATATCAAATGCACCCGGGTTCAGACTCGGAGTGAATTTGCCTCCCACACCGTCCCATCACATCATTCCTGTTTCAAACACAGAGTGAATCTCCCTCCACACCGTCCCCTCGCACTCTCCCGGGGTTAAACTCAGAGTGAATCTCACTGCACACCGTCTCATCACAAACTCTCTGCTTAAACACAGAGTGAATTTCCATTCACTCTGTCCCATCACACCCCCCCGGGGTCAAACATCGGGTAAATCTCCTTCCGCACAGTCCCATCACTCACCTCCTGGGGTCAGACATAGAGTGAATCTCCATCCACACCGTCCCATCACACACTCCCCGGGGTCAGACACAGAGTGAATCTCCCTCCACAACGTACCATCACAAAATCCCCGGGTCAGACACAGATGAATCTCCCTCCACACCGTCCCATCACACACTCTCGGTGTCAGACACAGAATGCATCTCCCTCCACTCCGTCCCATCACACACTCCGGTGTTCAGACGCAGACTTAATCTCCCTTCACACCGTCCAAACACACACTCCAGGTGTCAGACTCAGACTGAATCTCCCTCCACACCGTGCCATCATACAATCTGGGGGTCAGACACAGACTCTATCTCCCTTCACACCGTCCAACCACAGACTCCCGGGGTCAGACACACAGTGAATCTCCCTCTCCACTGTCCATCACCAACTCTCGGGATGAGACAGAGAGTGAAAGTCCTTACACACCGTCTCATCACACTCTCCCGGGGTTAAACACAGGGTGAATCTCCTTCCAGACCGTCCCATCAGACTGTCCCTGGGTTAAACCACAGAGTGAAGCTCCCTCCACACTGTCCCATCACACAGTCCCGGGGTCAGACAGAGTGTGAATCTCCCTCTACACCTTCCCATCACATGCTCCCGGTGTCAGACTCAGAGTGAAATTCCCTCAGACCACCCCATCACACAATCCTGTGATCAGACTCGGAGTGAAGTTCCCTCCGCACCGTTCCATCACTCTCTTCCGGAGTCAGACACGGAGTGAAGCTCTCCTGCGCTCTGTCTCAGCACACTCTCCCCTGGTCAGACACAGATTGAAGCTCCCGTACGCACCGCCCCATCACACACTCCCGTGTAAGACACTGCGAAAGTTTGCCGTCTCGCTCTCTGATAACACAGTACCGGATTCAGAAACAGTGCGAATCTATCTCATCACTCCCTCTATCCTCTCTCACCGATCACCATTTTTCAGCGATCCTCAACAGTGCGAACAGTTTTCCAACATTGTATTTGTCTCAGAGAAAATTTGTGAGTGAGACCAGGGGTAGAACTGTGGAGGGAGGGGGAGCGAATAGCGGGCAGTGGACAGATGGTGAGTTTGCAGTCACTGGGAGTAAGTGGTGTGAAACCACACGACCGGCCTCTACACACAGAGACATATAGAAGGTCAGAACCGAGAAATCGATATCCGCTGCAAGTGAGCAGATGTAACACCTACTTTGTGGAGGGAGCTTACCATGTGTCTGATCCCGGTAATGTACGATGGGACGGTGTGGAGGGAGATTCACTCTGTGACTGACCCCGGAGTGTGTGATGGGACGGTGTGGAGGGAGATTCACTCTGTGTCTGACCCCGGGAGTGTGTGATGGGACAGAGTGGAGGGAGATTCTCTCTATGTCTGACACAGGGAATGTGTGATGGGACGGTGTGGAGGGAGATTCACTCTGTGTCTGACTCCGGGAGTGTGTGAACAGACAGTGTGGAGAGAGCTTCACTTTGTGTCTGATCCCGGTAGACTGTGATGGTACGGTGTGGAGGGAGATTCACTCTGTGTCTGACCCCGGGAGTGTGTGATGGGACGGTGTGGAGGGAGATTCACTCTGTGTCTGATCCCGGTAATGTACGATGGGACGGTGTGGAGGGAGATTCACTCTGTGACTGACCCCGGGATTGTGTGATGGGACAGAGTGGAGGGAGATTCTCTCTGTGTCTGACACAGGGAATGTGTGATGGGACGGTGTGGAGGGAGATTCACTCTGTGTCTGACCCCGAATTATGAAATGTGATGGAGTGGAGGGAGCAGTCTGTTATCTTCTGTGTGGCTCACACATCCCTCTTCCTCTTTTGAATTTATTTCAAGACTCTTTCAAACAGAAGTAGAACAATGCTGCTTCGCCCTATCGTCTGCTCTGGAAAATAGTCCAAGGAACAGAGTTTCTCTCTCCACAGCGTCCATTTCATCCCCTGGCAGTCTTAGATTGAAAAGGGAATCGTTCCCACCAGCCCATCACACATTCACGAATTCGGTTGGAAAGTGAAGATCACTCCGATTTCACAGACACGGCGGGTGAGAGACAGAGTGAAGCTCCTCCTGCACTGTCCCATCAAATAATCCTGTTGACAGGCATACTGAGAAGTTCCCAAAACACTTTTTCCAAAAGACATTCCCGGGATCAGACACAGAGTCAAGATCCGAAAACAGATTAACAGCTCATACAAAGAGCATTAGAAAACAAGTGAAGTTGCTTCCACACCATCCCATCTCACACAAACACAGAGCGAAACTCCCTCCATACAGTCGAATCGCACACACCCGGGGTTAGACACAGAGTGAATCTCTCTCTGCCCCGTCCCATCACACTCTCCCGGGGTCAGACACAAATTTAATCTGACGCCACACAATCCAATAACACAATAACAGATTCAGAAACAGATCGAAACTCCCTCCACACTCCCTCTCTGCCTTTCACCAGTCACCAGCACTTCAGCGCTCCTGGAGTCTCCGACATTGTGTCTGTCTCAGAGATTATAAGTGTGTGTGAGACCAGAGGTAGAACAGAGGAGGGAGGGTGGGGGAGAGGGGGCAGTGGACAGGTGGAGAGTTTGCAGTCTCTGGGAGAAAGGTGTGTGAAACCACACGACCGGCCTGTACACAAAGAGACGTAGAGAAGCTGAGAACCGAGAGATCGATATCCGGTGGAAGTGAACAGATGTCACACCAACGGTGTGCAAGATGCTTGACACTGTGTCTGACCCCGGCAGTGTGTATAGGCAGGTGTGGAGGGAGCTTCACCATGTGTTTCACCCCGGGAGTGCGTAACAGGACGGTGTGGAGGGAGATTCACTCTGTTTCTAACCCCGGAGTGTGTGATGGGACGGTTTGGAGGGTGATGCACTCTGTGTCTGACCCTGGGAGTGTGTGATTGGACGATATAGAACATAGAGCAGAAAACAGTACATCACAGTAGTGGCTCTTCGGTCCACAATGTTCTGACGTCCCTTATACACTGCCACTCATATAACCAACCAGCGTAAGTTCCTCCATATACTGTCCAGTGGTCTTCTAAATTTCACTAGTGTATCTGCGTCCACCACTGACTCAGGCAGTGCATTCCACGCATCTACAACGCACTGAGTAAAAAAGCCTTCCTCTGATAGATCCTGTCTCTAAGAATATTTTCCAACAGTTTTCCCACCACAGACGTAAGGTTCACTGGTCTATAAGTATCCGGACTATCTCTGCTTAGCTATTTGAAGAAGTGTTACTCAATTCGCCTCCCTATAATCCTATGGTATCATTCCTATGGACAACGAGGACATAATGATCGTAGCAAGAGGCTCAGCTATCTCTTCCCTCGCCTCGTGGAGTGGCCTTGGAAAGATTCCGTCAGGCCCCTGGGTCTAATCCGTCCTAATGTATTTTAATAACACCAGCAGCTCCTGCCCCTCAATATCATCATGCTCCAGAACATAATCTCACTCATATTGTCCTCACCCGAATAACGCTCCCTCTCATTTGTGTACAGAAGATAAGTATTCAATGAGAACCTCGCTCAATTGCACAGCCTCCAGGCACATTCTACCTTCACTCCTGTCATCCTTTTGTTCTTCACATGATTGAAGAATGTCTTGGGATTTTCCTTTACCCTACTCTCCAAGACCTTCTCATGCCCCCTTCTTGCTCTCCTCAGCCCCTTCTTAAGCTTCTTTCTTGTTATCCAATATTCCACAAGAGACCCATCAGATCCTTGCTTTCTGAACCTCATGTATGCTGTCACCTTCAAGCGGACTAGATTGTCCACCTCACTAGTCACTCATGGAGGCTTCATATTACCATTTTTATCTTACCCACAGGGAAAGTTTTACGCTAACATCCTGCAAGAGATATCTAAACATCGAGCACATTTCCATAATACATTTCCCTGCAGTAACTTCATCATAATTCACACCCGCAAGTTCTAACCTCATAGCCTCATAATCTGCCGTCCCACAATTTAAAAATGCTATCCTTTTCCATGAGGGAAATTAAAGGGATTAAACACTCTATCAGACCACGTGAGGGTGTGATGCAACGGTGTGGAGGGAGATTCACTCTGTGTCTGACAGCAGGAGAGTATGAAGGACGGTGTGGCGGGATCTTCGCAGTGTGACTGACCCATGGAGTGTGTCATGGGACGGTGTGGACAGAGATTCACTCTGTGTCTGACCACGGGAGTGTGTGATGGCACGGTGTGGAGGGAGATTCACTCTGTGTCTGACCCCGGGAGTGTGTGATGGTGCGGTGTGGAGGGAGATTCACTCTGTGTCTGACCCCGGGAGAGTGTGATGGGACGGAGTTGACAGAGATTCAC
>NW_027331922.1:2847083-2911044 GCF_048418815.1 Hemitrygon akajei
CTTGTTTCAGCTTTTCTAATTTCTTTCTTAAGATTCTTTTTACATTCTTTACATTCCTTGAGCACCTCATTTACTCTATGCTACCTGTATTTATTGTAGATCTCTCTCTTTTTCCGAACCATCAATATCTCTTCAAAATGATGGCTGTCTCAAACTTTTAAACTTTCCTTTCAACCTAACAGGAACATAATCATTCTGTACCCACAGAATTTCAACGTTAAATTATCTCTATTTCTTTATTACATCCTTCCCATAAAACAAATTGTCCCAATGCACTCCTTCTAAATCCATTCGCATCTCCTCAAAGTTAGCCTTTCTCCAATCAAAAATTTCTACCCTGTGTCCAGTCCTTTCCTTCTCCATAATTATATTGAAACTAATGATATTGTGATAACTGGACCTGAAGAGCTCCCCAAATCTTACCTCCGTCACCTGACCTATGTCATGCCCTAACAGGAGATCCAGAACTGCCCTTTCTCTAGTTGGTACCTCTATGTATTGCTGCAAAATAACTATACTGCATAGATTCTACAAACTCCAAACCATCCAGCACTTTTACAGAATTGGCTTCCCAGTCCATGTGTGGAAAATTAAAATCTCCCGCAATCACAACCTTGTGCTTACTACAAATATCTGCTATCTCCTTACAAATTTGCTCATCCAATTCTCGCTCCACATTAGGTGGTCTAGAATTGTTACAACACCTTTCCCATTCCTCAATTCCCCCCAAATAGCATCACTAGACGAGCCCACTAATCTATCCTGAATTCACACCGCTGCAATATTTTCTCTGACAAACAAGGAAATCAACGAATACTTATTTGCCAATCATACCCATCCTGCAACCATAATTCACTAATTGCTACAGCATCATATTTCCAGGTATCAATCCATGCTCTAAGCTCATCCACATTTCTTACAATGCTCCTAACATTAATATAGATGCATTTAAGAAACTCTCCACCTTTCCTCTATGTTTTTCCCAAACGGTACAAACAAATTTATTATCTTTTTCTTCCTTCTCTCCTACATCTTCTGTCTGAGCGTACCCCTTCTCTATCACCTGCCTATCCTCACTCGCACACTGTCGACAAGCTTTCTCTATTTGTGAAATAACTCTCTCCTAGTTTCTTCAAATTGATTCACACCCCAACCATTCTAGTTTAAAGACGCCCCAGTAGCCTTAGCAAATCTTCCCGCCTGGTGGTATGTCCCCTTAGAATTCAAATGTAACCCGTACTTTTTGTACGGGTCACACCTGCCATAATGATGATCCCAGAAATTTGAATCACTGCCCCCTGCTCCAATTCCTCAGCCACGCAGTTATCCTCCATCTCATTCCATTCCTACTGTCACTGTCGCGTGGCACAGTCGGTAATCCCGAGATTACTAACATTGCGGTCCTTCTTCTGAACTTCCTTGCTAACTCCCTATGGGAACTGACATGGGCTGTGGGAAGAGAATGCGAAGTGGGAGTCTTTTGGTGGTTAACACAGATCTTTATGGGAAGGCTAGGCATTGGGATTATTTTGGGGACTCGCACTTGGTCTTGGGGTGAGAGTGGGAATCGCAAGTATTTTGGGGACCAGCACGGGGCCGTGGGGAGAGAGTGGACCTATGGAGCTCTTTTGGGAATTGACCCTGGTTGTGGTAGAGAGTGAGGAGTGGGAGCACTTTGGGGCCTGGCACATGTCTGTGGGGAGAAAATGAGGGAGGGGTGTACATTGGGGACAGACACAGATCTGTGGGGAGAGAATGGTTCAGTGGGAGTACTCTGGGGACTGAGACACGTCCGTGGGGAGAGCATGGGAAGCGGGAGATGTTTTGGTGACTGACACAGGCCTCAAAGAAGAGGGTTGTGGGATTATTTCGATGACCGGCACGGGGCTCTGGGGAGAGAGTCAGGCAGTGGGTGTAGTTTGGACTGACACTGATCTGTGGGGTGGGAGTGGTGAGTGTGAGTACTTAGGCAGAAAACACAGGCCTGTGGTGAGACAGTAAAGAAGTGGGAGCATTTTGAGGACTGACATGGGGCCTTGTAAGACACTGGCGCTGTGGGAATATTTTGGGGACTGAAATGGACCTGTGAGGAGAAGGTTGGGTACTGTTATTATTCTGGACACGGACACCGATCTGTGGGTAGAGAGTTGGGCTGGGATTACTTTGGTGACTGACGCAGGGCTGCAGGGAGAGAGTGGGTGCCACAGGTCCATGGTGTCCACAGGTCACAAAAGAGGTCCCAATGATCCACAAACTTGAATCACTCCTCCCTGCTCCAATCCTTCAGCCATGCATTTATCCTCCACCTCATTCAATTCCTACTCTCACTGTCGTATGCCACAGGCATTGATACCGAGATTCCTACCTTTGCGGTCCTTCTTCTCAATTCCCTTCCCAAACTCCCGACATTAACCATTCAGGACCACTTCCCTTTTCCTACATGTGTCATTGGTACCGATATGTATCACGACCTGCGGTTCCTCACCCTCCGAGTTCAGGATATCCTGGACGCGATCGGATACATCCCGGACCCTGGCACCAGGGAGGCAAAGTAACATCCGGATCTCTTGACTGCGTCCACAGAATTGCCTATCTGACCCCTAACTATCGAGTCCCCGATTACTACTGCCTTCCTCTTCCTTTCCCTACCCTTCTGAGCTACAGGGCCGGACTCTTGTGCCGGTGGCACGGCCACTGTCTTATACCCCAGGTAGGTTGCCCCCCCAACAGTTTTCAAGCAGGAGTATTTATTGTCAAGGGATACAGTCACTGGGGTACTCTTTAGTAGCTAACTCTTGCACTTCACTCTCCTAACCGTGACCCACTTGTCTGCCTCCCGTGGCCCTGGTGTGACCACCTGCCTGTAACTCCTCTCTGTTATCTCCTCACTCTCCCTGACCAGACGAAGGTCATCGAGCTGCATCTCCAGTTCCCTAACACGGTCCCTTAGGAGCTGCAGCTCTGCGTACCTGGTGCAGCTGTACACGTCCGGGAGGCTGACAGACTCCAGGACCTTGCACATGCGACACCGAGAGCAGCAACCTGCCCTCACACTCATAATTTCCCCTTTTTAAAATTAAAAACTAAACCTACCTTGCCACGCCCGTTTCCGCCTAAGCCCGTTGAGCCAAAGCCCTTAAAGCCTTCACTCTGCTCCCGGCTCACTCCGCATTCCGCAAAACGACGCTGCCCGCTGAGGCTGTGTTCCTTTTAAATCTTCCCCGCTTCACTGCCCAACGTCACACGCCTGCGCAGTCCCGCCTCTCTTACCTCCGATGAGAAGAAGAAAAAATCAAAATGGCTCCCGCCACACTCCCGTTCTGATCCCCAAACTTCCTTCTCCAAATGTGGGAACTGACATGGGCTGTGGGAAGAGAGTGCGAGAGTGAGTCTTTTGGTGATTGACACAAATCTTTAGGGAGAAGGCGAGGCATTGAGATTATTTTGGGGACTCGCACGGGGCCTTGGGGTGAGAGTGGATCTATAGAGCTCTGTTGGGAACTGACCCAGGTTGTGGGAGAGAGTGAGGCAGTGGGGGCACTTTGGGGCCTGGCACATGTCTGTGGGGAGAGAATGAGGGAGGGGTGTACTTTGGGGACAGTCACTGATCTGTGGGGAGAGAATGGTTCAGTGGGAGTACTCTGGGGACAGAGACACGTCCGTGGGGAGAGCATGGGAAGCGGGAGATGTTTTGGTGATTGACACAGGTCACGAAGAAGAGGGTTGAGCAGTGGGATTATTTCCGGGACCGGCACGGGGCTATGGGGAGAGAGACAGGCAGTGAGTGTAGTTTGGACTGACACTGATATGTGGGGTGGGAGTGGTGACAGTGAGTACTTAGGCAAAAAACACAGACCTGTCGGGAGACAGTAGAGGAGTGGGTCATTTTGAGGACTGAGATGGGGCCTTCGAAGACACTAGCGCTGTGGGAATATTTTGGGGACTGACACGGGCCTGTGAGGCGAAGGTTGGGTATTGCTATTATTCTGATCTCTGATACCGATCTGTGCGTAGAGAGTGGGGCAATGTATTACTTTAATGACTGACACAGGGCTGCAGGGAGAGAGTGGGTCAGTGGGAGTATTCTGGAGACTGACACAGGGCTGTGCTGCGAAAGTGGGGTTGTGGGGCATGTTGGGGTGCCAAGGGTCGATGGCGAGGGACAGTATCAGTGCTTTTGGGGACTGACATCTGGAGGTGCGTTGAAATTGTTTACCCCTCCTTGACAGGGAAGTGGCTTCGAATGTCATGTTCCGGATGTACGGTGGATTCCCCGAGTGTGGTGTATGTAGATCGTACACTGAGCGTAAACCTTGCGATCAGGTTCGTTATCTCTTCATCTGTGAGGGGTCTGCACCGTTGTGCCCGGTTATTTCTGAAAAGATCCAGGATCTCTGTCAACAACCAGTGAGACCGACTTGAATATAACGATAAAACCCTCTTTCTCCTCCATTTCTCTTATCCACTCACACTACCCCTTCCGCCGCGCTGCCCCTCACCCTTTCCCTATTCTCCTCTTTCCTTCAAATGCAATCTTGCTCAACATCTCGAACTCTCTTTACCGTCGTCGATCTAAAGTCTCTCTCCCATCCCTCTCTACTCCTGCCTCCTGTGTTTCATCCCCATTTTCCTCACCCCGCTTTCTTGCCTCCCCTTCCCCCCATTCCCCCTTCTATTCCCGGACTCTCCCTCGATTCTCTGCTCCGTCTCTACCACTCTCCCCATCCCACTGTATCCCTTTAATCTAACCCAACTCGTTCCCCGCTTCTGTCTTTAGCTACTCTCACCTGAATCATGTGCGTTAATGTTCTCGATACCCCAGTCCTGGGGAAATAGAGTGCACGCATTCGCCTGATATGTGTCCCTCGTGGTTTTCTACACCTCTGTAATGTCACGGTAAAAAGTCTCAGCATTTCCAGCCTCGCTCCATAACTCAGTCCCTCCTGTCCCGGCAGCATCCTCGCAAATCTCCCTCTGTAATCTTTCCAGTTCGTTGAGATTTTTCTCAGAGCAAGGCAAGCAGAACTGAACTCCATACTCCAGGTGCGGCCTGACCGACGTCATCTGCAACTGCAACGTCACCTCCGACTGCCGTACTCAGTGTCCTGACTGATGAAGGCCAGCGTGTCAAATGTCCTGTCCACCTGTATCGCATCTTTTCTACTGGATTCACGGTCTCTTTTATTATCTGTGACTTAGACCACCGGAGATTTTTTTTTCTTTTGAAGAATCAGTAGGGCGCAAATATGTAAATTTAATGTCAAATGCAAAAAGCTAATAAATGCCGCAAAATGAGGAGGTGGTGCTGATGCGTTCAAGAATATGCTGACGGAGGTGAAGAAGGTGTTCCTGGTTCATTGAGTTTTCAGACTCCAGTTCGTCGTCAACCCTCCTTCCCAGCCGACCATCCTCGTCACCGTCATCCACGACTTCCCCTGCAGCCTTCCCCGTTTCCGCCAGCGCCATCTTCTTCCACACACCCTGTCTCCATCACCCCTCCGTCCACTACACTCCGTACCGTCTCCTTTATCTCCCACTGCCCCAACTCCTCTCCCCGTCTCCCTAACCCGCTCCATCCCCTGCAGATCCTCCACGATTCCATTAACCCTCTCCCTCCTCCACACGTCTCCCTCTGTCTCTGTTTAGATGGAATAATGGGGAGAAAGGGGGAGAGGTGACGTCTGGTGTTACAATACACAGCTCCCTTCCACCGGTTATCGATTTCTCGTTTCTGGGCCGCTGCACTGTTCTTTGTGAGCAGTTGGTTTGGTTCGCCAAAACATCATCCCACTGAAGGCTATCTCCGCACCGCGTCAGTGCTCCCACCACCCCCTCCTCCATTTCGCTCCTGTTCCCTGCACACCCTCTGAACACAAACACACGCACTTTCTCCGAGCCGGAGTCACAATTCAAGACTGCACGAACGGCCGAGTTCTGGGAATTGGTGAGAGGGAAGGAGCTTCTGAACATAGGAGTTTCTGAAGGGAGCCGGGGGAGTAAGCTTCAGATTGTGTCTGAACCCGTGTGTGTGGAAGTTTATCTCTTTGAAACTTCAAGGAGGAGTCTTGGGGAGAGATAACGGCCGTTGGTGTTTGTTCAGTTTAATTATTCTTTCTTTCTTTATAATCCCACCATCAGAGCAGAAGCAATCTCTGGCAGGAGAGTTGAATGCTCGCCTTGTGGGTTGTGGGAAGGCAGGGAGACCTCAAGAGTTCCTGACAACTTCGTCTGTAAAAAGTTCATCCAGCTGAACCTTCTAACACACTGCGTTACAGGGTTGGAACTGGAACTGGATGAACTCGGGATCATTCGGGAAGCTGAGGGGGTGATAGGGAGGACATATAGAGAGGTATTTACACTCAAGGTGTAGGGTTCAGGAAACCGCGTGACGGACAGGAAGGTGAAAGGGGTTAAACAGTCAGCGAGAGTGCAGAGACCCCTAGTGGCCAACCCGCTCAAAAAGAGGTACGCCACATTGGATATTTCTGAATGGGAGGAGGGACCAAGCAGGGGAACTCTGGCAGTGAGAATGGTTCTGTGCCTCGGTAGAGAGTGGGTCATAAAGGTTGTCTTTGTTAGGGGACTGGGAAAAAGGTACTGCGAACGAGAGCGAGATTCCTCGATGGTGTGCGGTGGTTATCATCACCATTATATAGGTAGGGAAAGGGAGCCGGTTCTCCAAACTTATGTATGTGCAGGTGTGGACGAAATTAGAAAAAACATTCATTCTTGGTATTGACTGTGAGCCTCATACTGTGAAAGGACCACTGCGATAGTTTTATTAATCAGTTCAGAAAGCTTATTTAATCAGTGGATAGAGAGTCCCAATGGGAGAGTGCAAGACTTGATCTCATCCTATCGAATAGGACACGCCAGGTGTCAGAGGTTTGTGTGGGGGACCACTTTGCATCTAGTGATGGTAATTCCATTAGATACAAAGTATTTATGGAAAAGAATAGGTGTAACCTAGAGTTAAGTTTCTTTTTGAAGTTTCTAACAATACGAGACGCAAATAGACTTGATAGCTTGTATCTTTTACCCCCAGGGTGGAAATGTCTAATACCAGAGGACCTGCATTAAGATGAGAGGGGGTAGGTTCAAAGGAGATGAGTTCGGCATGTTTTAGTTGTCACAGATATTGGCGGGTGATTGGAAAGTGCTCGCAACGCTGGTGGTGGAGGGAGATCTATAGAGGCGTTTAAGTGACTCTTCAACAGGCATATGGGTGTGCAGGGAATGGAGGGTGGTGGATGTTGTGTCGGCAGCAGAAATTCAGTTTAATTGGTATATCACAACTCATGGACAGAAGGTTCTGCTCTGTTGTGTGATTTACGTTCTTTTCTCTGTAGAAAGAGCCGAGTGATTTGAGCTCATCTGGTGGGAAGAGCAGAGGGTAGGGTACAAAAAGGAATTTCACCGATGGCATAGGCCGTGAAAAAGACACACACCGACACCATCTTCAAAGGGACACTGAAAAACCCCTTACAGTGTTTCTGTGTCACCGACACAACCCTCGTCGTGATACTAACACGCCCCTCATCGTAACACCCACACACTGACAGACCCTGCACTGCAACTACGAATCTTCCTCGCTGTGTGCATTACACACACCCCCTTCACAAAACCCCTTCCCGAATATATCAAACACCATCTCCATTACTGCTTCTCGTCCCTCACACATTCCCTCCACTACACCACTACCGTCTCCGTCACCCGTACCTCCCTTACAAGCTGCCCCGTCTCCGTGACACAGTCCCTACCCTGCACACATTCTCCGTCTGGGTCATCCCTAACATTCACTACGCCCCTCCCCGTCCGCGTGACCCATCCCATCACTTAAACCCGAACCCGTCTTCGTCAACCTCTCCTTCTCCTGCACTACTCCCTGTCTCTGTCACACACTCCTTACACAACACAGATTCACTTTCAGTCAGTAGTTTTTCCCTTACAGGCTACCACGTCTCCGTGTCCTATTCCCTCCCCTGCACCCGTCCCGTCTCCCTGATCCACTGCTTTTCCTACAGCTCAGTTACCTCCACAGTCCCCTAAAGCTATCCCCATCTCCGTTTCCGTCCCATTCGCCTCTTTTACTGTGTTCACAGGCAATTGTGGGGATTATGAGGGAGAGATGACGTCTGTTGATACACCTCCCGCCTTCCGCCGGATATCTCTCAGCAGCTCCTGAGCGCCTCCACAACTATGCATGCACAAGCTGGTCGTGTGATTCCAGCACTAGTTGAATCAGTGACTGCAATCTCACCACACATTCCCTGTCCCCCGCTCCTCCCTTTCTTTCCTCTTCCCTCAGCATACAATCCAGTCACACAAACACCATCTCCGAGAGTCACACACAATTCGAGTCTGCTGGAACGCCGAAGAGCTCGGTATTTGTGAGAGAGGAAAACGGAGGAGGGAGAGGGCTCCGTAATTTTGCTGACTCCGGCAGGGTGTGCTGCGATGGTGCTGGAGGTTCTTCACATGTCTGACCCCGGGAGTGTGACGCGATAATATTTAGGCTTTTGACAGGCTGCGTTCTGACAAAGATGTACGTGGCAACTTGGAGCTCAAGCGCTGCATAACCTCATTGGAAAAGGTTATGTGCTGCGAATATGAGAAGTTCTGAAGGAGAGAGGGACTTTGGTGTACAAGGCTTGGGTACACACACTGTGAATGGGACCGAAGGCGCCAGTGCTCTCAATGGGACACTGAAAAACGCTTCAGGTGACACTGCCACATGCCCCACCGTGACGGCGACACGTCTTTCATCGTGACACCAGTGCAAAGACATGCTCCGCCTCGTAGCACTGACACACTCCTCCCTGTCTCCATTACGCCCTTCCCTCTATAAACACTTCCGATCTCCCTGACTCACGCCCTTGCCTGCACAACTGCCATTCTCCATCATCCCTTAACTCCATCCACTAAGCCCCCCCCCTACCCCCCGCTGGCTCAGTGATCAACTCTATCCCCTAGAAAACTCCACATCGTAGAGTTTACACCTGCCCCCTTGCACAGGTTATTAAACTCTCGGTTCTGAGTTTCTCCACAGATCTGAATGCACAGGCCGATCGTGTGGATCGACACCACTCGCTCCAGAGTCTGCAATCTGAGCACTCTGTCTGTTGGCTTCACACTCCGGCCTCTCCGCCTCTTTCCTCAGCAAACCATCGGGTCACACGCATACACAGTTCCCGAGAGGCACACACAATTCGGGACGAATGAAAGCCGAAGTGCTGGGTATTGATGAGAGGGGTGAGTGGGGGACGGAGGGAGTTTCACCTGTTTTTGACTCCGTTAGAGTATGAGGCGATGGTTCGTCGTTTAGTCAGACTCTAGACAGCGGCAGGGAACGAGAAAATGGGAACTCACTCATTCTGCGGAGCGCATGGAAAACGGTACTTTACCGAAGTGATGGGGTTTGAGCAGCGAACAATCACGGAACGGGTTACATCAGCAAGTGGAAACAAACACAAGGCAGCGGCAAGCGGAGAGGCCATTGTTGGAGAGGACAGTATCGGACTGGTCATTTGAGCCTTTATCACTTCGATGCATCAGCGAGGAGAGGCGAGCGAAAACTGGCATCAAAATGAGGAAATATATATATATATTTATATTTGCCGTTTATTCATAGTTTCCTTCTCGATTATACTTAAGTTGGTGTGTGGGCAACCGTAGGTCATTGTCCATATAGGCACCAATGACATCGGTATGAATAGGGATGTGGTTCTAGAAAGTGAGGTCAGGAATTTGCCTGTAAATTTGATGTCCCGGACCACTACCCATTCCACTGAGGCCAGACTAGCGCTAGGGTTTTCTTTGTTAGGGGGAGCAGAGAAAAGGTACTGCGGACGAGAACAAGGTCACTCAATGGTATGCGACCGTTAAAGGTACCTGCAGGAAGAAGGAGACGGTTCTGTATGTGCTGGCGTAGTCAAAAAAGTAGAAAGAACATACAGTTTAACAGGTGGATGAAGCGTTAGGGGTCGGAAACAGGGCTTCAGATATGTGGATCATTGGGCTCTCTTCCAAGGAAGGTGCGACCTCTACAGGCGAGAATAATTCATTTCATTTCAATTCAATGCAATTTCAGTTTATGACGTCAAAAAGTAGAACAAATTAAAGGAGGAGGGGTGACATTACAGGGCAGAGAAAATGTCACCGCAGTGCTCTGTCAGGATAGGACATGAGAAATCGTCAACATCAGGCCCTTATGGGTGGAAATGTAGGATAAGAAATTAATGACCATGTTCTTGGGGCTAATTTCTATATAATTACGAGAGACACAGGTAGACCAGACTGCCGGTATTTTTTTTACTGGAGCGGAGTAGGATGAGAGGAGAACAGATAGAGGTGTACATCATTTAGAGAGACAGAGATAGACGAGAGAACCTTTCTTACCTGGGATGGAAATGTCGAATACCGCAGAGTTTAAGGAGAGAGGGCGTATGCTTATAGGAGCTATGATGGGCAACGTCTTGCTTACACAGAGAGTGTGGGTGACTGGAATGTGCTGCCAGGGTTTGTGGGTGAGACAGATCGATAGAGGTGTTTAAGTGCTTCTTTGACAGGCGCGTGGATGTACAGGGAATGGAGGGAGATCGACTTTGCGTAGACAGAAAAGATTTAGTTATTTGGTTTAGCACATGATTGCGGGCAGAAGGGTCTCCTTTGTTCTGTTGTCTCATTTCACTGCTCTGCGGGAGGGAAAGAGAGAGATCTGAACTCAGAGGGCGGGAAGAGAAGGTGTGGGATGGATCAGGGAATATGACGATGGATTGATAAAGACAAGGAACGAATTTTCACAGACGGCATGGGCAGTGAACGACGCACAGGGAGAGGCTGATCAGACTCAAGCAGATTGTTTATCTGCGTTTTATCAGATACCTCAGTATCACGAGTATCTGCTGGAGGATTCATGAAGAGTTCAACACCGGTCACACGATTAAACAACAGAGGAAAAATACAGTCACAATAACAGCGACACATTCCCAACAATACCCCGAACCACCCTGCACCGTGATACCAACACTCCCCTCATTTAAAAAAAGGACAGTAAAAACGCTTTATAATTATATAAAGCGGAAACGGAGACCGGAGGTGTTTATGGAGGGAAGGGGATAATGGAGACGCGGAGGAGTGTGTCAGTTCTACGAGAAAGGGCGTGCCGGTAAATTGGTGTCACGGTGAAAGACGTGTCACCGTCACGGTGGGGCGTGTGGCAGTGTCACCGTAAGCGTTGTGCAGAGTTCCATTGAGGGCGCTGGCGCCCTGTTCCATTCACAGTGTGTGTTACCAAGCCTTGTACCCTAAAGTCCCTCTCTCCTTCACAACCACACTATTCACAACACAATCCGTTCCCTTTTCCAATGAGGTTAAACAGCGCTTGGGCTCCAAATTACCAAGTACATCTTTGCCAGATCACAGCTTGTCCAAAGCCTAAGTATTATCTCATCACACTCCCGGCGTCAGACATGTGAAGTACCTCCCTCAGCGTCGCAGGACACTCTATTGGACGCACAGTGCGAAGCTCCCTCCCTCCCCCGGTCTCCCCACTCCACCAATAGCCAGCACATCGGCCTTGCGGTACTCTCGAATTGTGTGTGAATCTCGGAGTTAGTGAGTGTGTGTGTGTGTGTGTGTGTGTGTGTGTGTGTGTGTGTGTGTGTGTGTGTGTGTGTGTGTGTGTGTGTGTGTGTGTGTGTGTGTGTGTGTGTGTGTGTGTGTGTGTGTACATAATGCGTGAATGTATTTTCTTCATATTCTACATATGCTTGCTGTCTTTCTATTTTATACATATTGTGTGTGCTTTGTGCCACGTGGAGCTGTTGGTATTGCAATTAACAGCCAGGTCCTGGCTGTATTCATGGGCACATCTGAAGTTCTCATTCCAACCCTACTGTTAAACTGAAAGTTCTTTTTTATTTTTGGCCACACCTGCACATACATAAGTTTGCAGAAACGGCTCCCTCTTCGTCCCTATGTACTGGTGTCTATAACATAGGCAACATAGAAACATAGAAAAATCTACAGCACAATGCAGGCCCTTAGGCCCAGAAATCTATGCCGAACATGTCCCTAACTTAGAACGACCCAGGGTTTACCCATAGGCCTCTATTTTTCCAAGCTCCATGCAGCCAGCCAGGAGTCTCTCAAAAGACCCTATCGTATCCGCCTCCGCCACCGCCGCCGGCATCCCATTCCACGCACTCACCACTCTACGTAAAAAAAACTTATCCTGGCGACTCCTCTGTACATACTTCCAAGCACCATAAATAAATGCGCTTTTGTGCCATCCAGTTCTGCTCTGACAAAATGGGTCTGACTGTCCACGCGATAAGTACCTCTCGTTATCTTGTACACATCTATCTGTTCACCGCTCATCATTCCTAGCGACATCCTTGTACTTTGGGGACCACATACCATTGAGAAATCTCGTTCTCGTCCACAGTATCACTTTTCTATTCCTCTAACAAGGAACACTGTATCGATACAGCTCGCCACATCTCACCCCATTCCTTTCTGAGCCATAGAACCATAGTCAGTGCCAGAGACCTGACCGTGAGACTTTCCTCTGCTTGGTCATTTGCACCTCTCTCCTCCCATCCAGAAGTATCCAACGTGGTCTACCTGTTATTGATCGGTTTGGCCACAAGGGGTCTCTGCATTGGTTCTGGCTGTTCATCCCCTTTCACCTTCCTGTCTGACACCCAGATTCCTGTATCCTACACCTTGGCTGTAAGTACATACATCTCTATATGTCCTCCCTATCACCCGCTCAGCTTCCCGAATGATCCCGAGTTCATCCAGTTCTAGTTCCAACTCTGTAACGCAGAGTGACAGAAGGTGCAGCTGGATTACCTTCTTACAGGTGAAGAGGTCAGCGACTCCAGAGGTCTCCATGCCCTCCCACATCCCGCAAGGAAAGCAGTCAACTCTTCTGTCAGGCATGCTTATTGCTCTTTCTAACTGTAATTATAAACGAAACAATTAATAAAATGAAAAACACATTTGCCAACAGTTTTGTGCCTTCTCTCACCGGGGACTCTCCTCCTTACAGCATCAAATTGATAAGCCCTCCATCTTTCACTTCAAATACTGTTTACTCTAACAATGGCTGCTGCGATTGCCCACCTCTTTACTCCGAGGTACGCCTCCTCTGCTCCGGTTCATCACACGGATACAGATTCAAACAATGAACGAAATTCACCCCACACCGTCCCATCACCCAGACAAGGGGACAGGCACAGATTGAAGCTCCCTCCCCCGGTTCCGTCATACCCTCCGGGTTCAGAAGCTGCTTTCCTCTCACCACGCCCAGCACTCCGTCGTTCCAGTAGTCCTTCATTGTGTGTCTGTCTCGGAGACTATGCGTGTGTTTGTGTTCAGATGGTGAGCAGGGAAGAGCAGAGAAGTGGGGGAAGTTGAGAGGAGAGTGAGTAGGGACGTGGTGTTGAGACAGTGGTCACTGGAAGAAAGTGGTGTGGAACCGCATGACAGGCTTCTCCACACAGAGCAGTGAAAAGGATCAGAACCGAGAGATCGACATCCGGAGGAGGGGGTTGGGTTTTGTAACACCAGATGTCACTTCTCCCCCTTCCTCCCCAGAATTCCAGACGAACCGAGGGGTGTTGAGGAGCAAGAGGGTTGATGGAACCGTGGAGAGTGTAGGGGACAGAGCGGGTCAGGGGGACGGGGCGAGGAGATTGAAAGGAGGAGATAACGGAGACGACAAGGAGTGTAGGGGATAGACTGTTGATGGAGACGGGATTGGTAAAAGAAGATGGCGGTGATAAAAATGAATGTAGAGAAGATCGTTATCGGGTTTAGGGTGTGAGGGTGTGGTAGTGTAACACCAGACGTCTCCTCTCCGTCATACTCCCACAATTGCCTGTAAACCCAGAGAGGGAGGAGAGCGGAGGGACGACGTATTTGTTAGGGGATTGAGGAGGTAACGGAGCCAGGAAGGTGGGAGATACGGGAGAAAGGGCGTGTGCGAGGTGGGGGAAGAGGGCCAATGTGTCACGGAGACGTGGTAGCCTGTAGCGGAGGGAAGGATGACTGAAAGTGAATTTTTTTTGGGTAAGGAGTGTGTGACAGAGACAGGGAGTAGTGCAGGAGAAGGAGAGGTTGACGAAGACGGGATCGGGTTTAAGCGATGGGGTGGGTCAGGCGGACGGGGACGGGTGTAGTGAATGTTGTGGATGACCCAGACGGAGAATGTGTGCAGGGCAGGGGCTGAGTCCCGGAGACGGGGTAGCTTCTAAGGGAGAAACGGGTAACGGTGACGGGAGTGGTGTAGTGGAGGGAATGTGTGACGGGGACGATGAGTAGTGAAGGAGAGGGAGTGTTTTACGGATACGGGGAGGGGTATTGTGGAGGGAGGGTGTTATGAATTATGAACACAGCGAGGATGTTTCCCTGTTGCAGTGCAGGGTCTGTCAGTGAGTGGGTGTGACCATGAGGGGCGTGTTGGTATCACGAAGAGGGTTGTGTCGGTGACACAGAAACACTGTAAGGGGTTTTCCAGTGTTCCTTTGAAGATTGTGTCGCTGTGTGTCTTTTCCACGGCCTTTGCCTTCAGCGAATTGGGCGTTCCCTCTGATTGCCGATAATTCGTCAAGTTCCTTGTTCTACCCAACCCCCTGCTCTTCCCACCCGATGAGCTGAAATCACTCTGCTCTTTCTGCACAGCAGAGAACGTAAATCACACGACAGAGCAAACCCTTCGGCCCGAGAGTTGTGATATACCACTTAAACTGATTTCCTTCTGCCGACACAACATCCGACTCCCACCATTCTCTGCCCACCCGCGTGCCTGATAAAGAGGCACTTAAACTCCTCTATGGATTTCCCTCCACCGCCAGCGCTGCCAGCACGTTCCAGTCACCCCCCAATCTCTGTGACAACAAAAACTTGCCAAACTCATCTCCCTTGAACATACCCTCTCTCACCTTAATGCAGGTCCTCTGTTATTAGAGATTTCCATCCTGGGGGAAAAAGATACAAGCTATCTGGTCTACTGGCGTCTCGTATTGTTATAAACCTCAAAACGAAACTTAACTCGACGTTACACCTTTCCTTTTACATAATTACCTTGTATCTAATGGCACTCTCATCACTAGATGCAAAGTGATCACCGACACAAACTTCTGTCACCTGGCGTGTCCTATTCGATAGGATGAGATCACGTCTTGCACTCTCTAATTGGGACTTTCTATCTACTGATTAAGGAACGTTTCCTAACTGATTAAGAAAACTATCCCAGTGGTCCTTCCACAGTATGAGTCTCACAGTCAATATCAAGAATGTTAAAATCACCCAATGTCACAACCTGATGTCTCTTACAGCAGACTCCGAACACTCCACAGGTTTGTTCCTCTAAATCCCCAGGACTGTTCGGTGGTCGATAATGAAGCCCCATGAACGAGTTCATACCTTTCTCATTCCTCACTTCCACCTTTACAACCTCTGACTTCCACTCAAATCAAATTTCCCGCCACTTTCCCTTTTATTTGGCTCATCTCACACACACACACACACACACACAGAGAGAGAGAGAGAGAGAGAGAGAGAGAGAGAGAGAGAGAGAGAGAGAGAGAGAGAGAGAGAGAGAGAGAGAGGAGAGAGAGAGAGGAGAGAGAGAGAGATGAGAGAGAGAGAGAGAGAGAGAGAGAGAGAGAGAGAGAGAGAGAGAGAGAGAGAGAGAAACAGTGAGTGAAAATCTCTGCACAGCGTCCCATCCAACACTCCTGGGTTCAAACACAGACTGAATATCCCTCCGCCCCACATCATAGACTCCCGGGGACTGAAACAGAGTGCATCTCCCTCCGTGCCTTCATAGCACACACTTCCGGGGTCAGACTGAATAAAGCTCCCTCCACACCATCCCATCACACACTCTCGGGTTCAGACACCGTGAAGCTCCTTTCACACTGATCCATCACAAAATCCCGGGGTCAGGCTCAGAGTGAAACTCCCTCAACACAGTCGCATCACGTGCTCCTGAAGTTAGACACTGGGTGACGCATTCTCCGGACCGCCCTATCGCACACAACCGGGTTCAGAAACAAATTGCAACTTACTCCCCCGGATCCCTTCAGAAACTCCGATTTTCCGAAGCTCCTTCCCGATCACCAATCCCCAGAACTCCGCCGTTCAGGTCGTCTTGAATTGTGTGTAGGCTCGGAGAATGTGCGTGTGTTCGTGTTCAGAGGGTATTGCGGGAACAGGAGGGAATTGCAAGAGGCTGTGGTTTTGGTGGGAACACGGACATGGTGGTGAGATAGCAATCACTGGGATGAAGTTTTATCGAACCAAACGATCGGCCTGTTCACATAGAACAAGGCAGAGGCTAAGAACCGTGAGATCGATATCCGTTGGAAGGAGACTGGTGTAACACCGGACGTCACCTCATTCCGTCCTCCTCGGAATTCCATATGAACAGAGAGACGGAGACGTGTACAGGAGGGAGAGGGTTAATGGAACCGTGGAGGACTTGCAGGGCATGGAGCGGGTCAGAGAGACAGTGAGTGGAGTTGGGGAAGGAGGAGAGTACGGAGACGGCCGGAGTGTAGGGGACGGAGGGGTGATGGAGACAGGGCGTGCAGAAGAAAATGGCTGTGGCGGAATCGGGGAGGGCTGTAGGGGACGTCCTGGCTGACGGTGACGAGGATGGTCGGCTGGGAAGGAGGGTTGATGACGGACAGGAGACTGAAAACTCAATGAACCAGGAACACCTTCTTCCCCTCCGCCAGCATTTTCGTGAACGCATCAGCAACACCTCCACATTTTTGCGGCATTTATTAGCTTTTCGCTTTTGACATTAATCTTACATATTTGCGCCCTACTTATTCTTCAAAAGAACAAATCTCAGGTGGTCTAAGTCACAGATAATAAAACAGACCGTGAATCCGGTAGAAAAGATGCGATACAGGTGGACAGGACATTTGACACGCTGGCCTTCATCAGTCAGGACACTGAGTACGGGAGTCGGAGGTCACGTTGAAGTTGCAGATGACGTCGGTCAGGCCGCAGTTGGAGTATGGAGTTCAGTTCTGCTTGCCTTGCTCTAAGAAAAATCTCAACGAACTGGAAAGATTGCAGAGGGAGATTTCCGAGGATGCTGTCCGGACAGGAGGGACCGAGTTATGGAGCGAGGATGGGAATTCTGTGACTTTTTTCGGTGACCTTACAGAGGTGTAGAAAACCACGAGGGACACAGATCAGGCGAATGCGTGCACTCTATTTCCCCAGGACTGGGGTATCAAGAAGATTAACACACATGATTGAGGTGAGAGTAGCTACAGGCAGAAGCGGTGAGCGAGTTGGTTTAGATAAAAGGGACACAGTGCGATGGGGAGAGTGGGTAGAGAAGGAGTAGAGAATCGAGGGAGAGACCGGGAAGAGAAGTGGGAATTGGGGGAGAGGTAGGCAAGAAAGCAGGATGAGGAAAATGGGGATGAAACAGAGGAGGCGGGATTGGAGAGGGTTGAGAGAAAGACTGTACACGGACGAGGGTAAAGCGTGGGAAAGGTGGTGAGACAGATTGCCATAGACGAAAAAAGTAACGCTAAGGGTAAGGGTGAGGGGCAACGGCGCGGAAAGAGTAGTGTGAGAGGTTGAGAAATGGGGGAGAAAGAGTGTTTTATCATTATTTTCAAGTCAGTCGCACTGGTCGTTGACAGAGATCCCGGATCTTTTCAGAAATATCCGGGCACAAAGGTGCAGACTTCTCACAGATGAAGAGCGTACGAACCTGATCGCAAGGTTTAAGCTCACTGTAATATGTACATACACCGCATTCGGGGTCTCCACCTGACATTCGGAACATGACATTCGAAGCCACCATCCTGTCAAAGAGGGGTAAACAATTTCAACGCACCTCCAGCAGTCAGTCCCCGAAACCACTGATAACTCCCTCGCCATTGACTTGTATCACCCCAACATCTCCCATAACCCCACTTTCCCAGCACAGCTCAGTGTCAGTCTCCAGAATACTGCCACTGACCCACTGTCTCCCTACAACAGTGTGTCAGTCACCAAAGTAATCCCTTGCCCCATGCTCTACCCACAGATCGGTGTCAGTGTCCAGAATAATAACAGTACCCAACCTTCTTCTTACAGGCCCGTGTCAGTCCCAAAAATGTTCCCACAGCGCCAGTGCCCCCAACGCCCCGTGTCAGCCCTCAAAGTGCACCCGCTCCTTTACTGTCTCCCCATAGGCCTGTGTTTTCTGCCTAAGTACTCACACTCACCACTCCCACCCCACAGATCAGTGTCAGTCCGAACCACACTCACTGCCTGACTCTCTCCCCACAGCCCCGTGCCGGTCCCTGAAATAATCCCACTGCTCAACCCTCTTCTTAGAGACCTGTGTCAATCACCAAAGCATCTCCCGCTTCCCATGCTCTCCCCACGGACGTGTCTCAGTCCCCAGAGTACTCCCACTGAATCATTCTCTCCCCACAGATCTGTGACTGTCCCGAAAGCGCACCCAACCCTCATTCTCTTCCCACAGACATGTGCCAGGCCCCAAAGTGCTCCCACTGCCTCACTCTCTCCCCCAACCTGGGTCAGTTCCCAAAAGAGCTCCATAGCTCCACTCTAACCCCTAGGCCCCGTGATAGTCGCCAGAATAATCCCACTGCCTAGCCTTCTCCGTAAAGATCAGTGTCAACAATCAAAAGACTCCCACATCACACTCCCTTCCCACATCCCATGTCAGTTCCCACATTTGGAGAAGGAAGTCTGATGATCAGGACGGGAGCCATTTTGATTTTTTTCTTCTTCTCATCGGATTTATGAGAGGTGGGACTGCGCAGGCGTGTGACGTCAGGCAGTGAAGCGGGGAAGATTTAAAAAGAACACAACCTTACACAGCGTGCAGCGTCATTTTCCCGGAGTGAGCCGGGAGCAGAGTGAAGGCATAAGGGCTTTGGCTCAATGGGATTTGGCGGAAACGGGCGAGGCAAGGTAGGTTTAGCTTTCAATTTTTCCTGTTATTCCAGGAAAGGGGGAATTATGAGTCTGAGGGCAACTTGTTGTTCGTCTTGTCGGATGTGGGAGTTCCTGGAGACTCCTAGCCTCCCGGACGTACACATCTGCGTCAGGTACGCCGATCTGCAGCTCCATAGGGACCGTGTTAGGGAACTGGAGCTGTAGCTCGATTACCTTCGTCTGGTCAGGGAGAGGGAGGAGATGATAGAGATGAGTTACAGGCAGATGGACACACCGGAGCCACGGGAGGCTGACAGGTGGGTCACGGGTAGGAGAGGGAAGGGGAATAGTCAGGTAGTAGAGAGTTCTCCAGTGGCTGGACACCTTGTCAATACGTACTCCTGTTTGAGTACTGTTGGCGGGGACGACATTTGCCATGCTACCGGCACAATGAGTCCGGCCCTGTAACTCAGAAGGGTAGGGAAAGGAAGAGGAAGACAGTAGTAATAAGGTACTCGATAGGTAGCGGGTCAAATAGGCCATTCTGTGGACGCAGTCAGGAGACCCGGATGGTAGTTGGCCTCCCTGTTGCCAGGGTCCGGGATGTTTCTGATCTCGTCCAGGATATCCTGAAGTGGGAGGGTGAGGAACCAGAGGGCGTGGTACATACAGGTACCAATGACATACGTAGGGAAAGGGAAGTGGTCCTGAAAGGAGAATATAGGGAGACAGGAAGGGGTTGAAAAGAAGGACCGCAAAGGTAGGAATCTCGGGATTACTGACTGTGCCACGCGACAGTGAGAGAAGGAATAGAATGAGGATGAGAATGAGGTGGAGGATAAATGCGTGGCTGAAGGATTGGAGCGGGGTGTAGTGATTGAAGAATCTGGATTACTGGGACCTATTTTGTGGCTGGTGTGACCTGTATAACAAGGACGGGTTACACTTGAATCCTAAGGGGACAAATATCCTGGCGGGGATATTTGCTAAGGCTACTAGGGAGACTTTAAACTCGAATGGTTGGGGTTGGGAATCAATTTGAAGAGACTAGGAGAGAGGAGGTTAGTTCATAAAAGAGAAAGCTAGTAGACAGTGTGTGAGGGAGGATAGGCAGGTTATAGAGAAGGGGTGCGCTCAGAACCAAGATGTAGGGGAGAAACAAAAAAAATAATAAAGGTGTTTGCACCGTTAGGGATAAGCAGAGAGGAAGAGGTGGAGAGTTTCTGAAATGCATCTATTTTAATGCTGGGAGCTTTGTAAGAAAGGTGGATGAGCTTAGAACATGGATTGATACCTGGAAATATGATGTTGCGGCAATTAGTGAAACATTGTTGCAGGAGGGGTGTGATTCGCAAATAAATATTCATGGATTTCGTTGCTTCAAGTGCGATAGAATCAGAGGGGCAAGAGGGGGAGGTGTTGCATTGCTTGTCGGAGAAAATATTACAGTGGTGGTTAGGCAGTATGATTAGTCGGCTCGTCTAGGGAGGGTATCTGGGTGGAACTGAGGAATGGGAAAGGTGTAGTAACATTTATAGACCACCTAATGGGGAGCGAGAATTGGAGGAGCACATTTGTACGGAAATAGCATATATTTGCAGTAAGCACAAGGATGTGACTGTGGAAGATTTTAATTTTCCACACAAAAAGTCTGGATGGTTTGGATTTTGTTGGCTGTATGCAGGATAGGTTTTTTTGCCGCAATACAGAGAGGTATCAACGACAGATGGGGCGATGTTGGATCTGTTGGAGGAAATGCGGAAGGATATAGAAGGAGTGTATTGAGACAATCTGTTTTATGGGAAGGATGTATTAGAGAAATGGAGGTCATTTAAAGTTGAACATTTGAGGGTACAGAATCTTTATATTCCTGTTAGGTTGAAAGGAAAGGTTAAACGCTTAGAGAGCCATGGTTTTCAACTGATATTGGAAACTTGGTTCGGAAAAAGAAAGAGAACTACACTAAATATAGGCAACATGGTGCAAATGAGGTGTTCATTTATAAATATAAAGAATGTTAAAGAATCTTAAGAAATAAATTAGTAAGCTATAAGAAGATATGAGGTTGCTTTGGCACGTAAGCTGAAAATAAATCCAAAGGGTTTCTGCAGTTATATTAATAGCAAAAGGATAGTGCAGGATAACAGTGGTCCCTTAGAGAATCAGAGTAGACAGCTATATGTGGAGCTGAAAGAGATGGGGGAGATTTTAAACAATATTTTTTAACGTTATTCACTGAGGAGAAGGATATTGAATTGTATAAGGTAAGGCAAACAAGTAGGGTAGTTATGGAAACTATGATGATTAAACTAGGGGAAGTACTGGAGCTTTTAAAGAATAAAAAAGTTGATAAGTCTCCGGCTCCTGACAAGATATTCCCTAGGACCTTGAGAGAAGTTAATGTAGAAATATCAGGGTCTCTGACAGAAATACTTCAAATGTCATGAGAAATGGTGATGGTGCCGGAGGATCAGCGTTTAGCTTTTTGGTTCCATTGTTTATAAGTGGTTCTAAGAGTAAACCTGGCAACTATCGGCCTGCAAGTTTGACGTCACTGATGGGAAAATTGATGGAAAGTAGTCTTAGAGATGGTACATATAATTATCTGGATAAACAGGGTCTGATTAGGAGCAGTAAACATGGATTTGTGCGTGCAATATCATTTTTGGCAATTCTTATTGAGTTTTTTTGAAGAAGTTACTAGGAGAGTTAACGAGGGTAATTCAGTGGATGCTGTCTATATGGACTTCAGTAAGGCCTTTGATAAGGTTCCGCACGGAACGTTAGTTAGGAAGGATCAATCGTTCGGTATTAATATTGAAGTCGTAAAATGGATTCAGCAGTGGCTGGATGGGAGATACCAGAGAGTAGTGGTGGATAACTGTTTGTCAGCTTGGAGGCCGGTGACTAGTGGTGTGCCTCTGGGCTCTGTACTGGGTCCAATGCTGTTTGTCATATCCATTAACCATCTGAATGGTGGGGTGGTAAATTGGATTAGTAAGTATGCAAATGATGCTAAGATAGGTGCCGTTGTGGATAATGAAGTAGGTTTTCAAAGCTTGCAGAGAGAGTTAGGCCAGCAGGAAGAGTATGCTGGAAGATGGCAGATTGAGTTTAATGTTGATAAGTCTGAGGTGCTACATTTTGGTAGGACTCATCAAAATAGAGCATACATGGTAAATGGTAGGGCCTTGAAGAACGCAGCACAACAGTGATCTAGGAATAATGGTGCATAATTCCCTGAAGGTGGAATTTCATGTAGATAGGGTAGTGAAGAAAGCGTCTGGTATGCTGGACTTGATAAATCAGAGCAATGAGTATAGGAGTTGGGATGTTATGTCAAAATTGTACAAGGAATTGGTGAGGCCAAATTTGGAGTTTTATGTCCAGTGCTGTCACCGAATTTTAGGAAAGAGGCCAACATAATAGATAGAGTACAGAGCAGAATTACTAGAATGTTACCTGAGTTTCAGCACCTAAGTTACAGATAAAGATTGAACAAGTAAGGTCTTTATTCTTTGGAGCGTTGAAGGCTGAGGGGGGAATTGATAGAGGTATTTAAAATTGCGAGGGGGATAGATGGAGTTAACGTAGATAGGCTTTTTCCATTGAGCGTAGGGGAGATTCAAACAAGAGGACATGAGTTGAGAGTTAAAAGGCAAAAGTTTAGTGGCAACACGAGTGGGAACTTCTTTACTCAGAGAGTGGTAGCTGTGTGGAACGAGCTTCCAGTAGAAGTGGTAGAGGTAGTTCGGTATTGTCATTTAAAGTAAATCGGATAGGTATATGGACAGGAAGGGAATTGAGGGTTATGGGCTGAGTGCAGGTCGGTGGGACGAGGTGAGAGGTAGCTTTCGGCACGGACTAGAAGGGCCGGGATGTCCTGTTTGTTTCCGTGCTGAAATTGATATATAGTTATATGGTTATATTAATTTTACTGCAAACTCTCTCCCCACAGCCCTTGTCAGTCCGCAAACTCATACCAATACCCACTCCCTTTAGCAACCCGTGTCTGACCACAAACTAATCCCACTGCTCACAACCTTGCCGCAGCCTGTGCCAGTCCACAAAATAAATCCACTGCCCACTCGCTTCTCGCAGCCTGTATCAATCCGACGACCCACTTTCTTTTCAGGAACTTGCAAGATCCAAAATCTCACCCATCTTTGCATTTTCGAATCCAGTATGAACTACCTTGATCGCGGACAGCTTTGTCAACAAAGTTCTGTGAAATTAAGTTGCTATCATTAGTGATTGAACTCGAGCAAAATTTAAGGAGCGTCCCTATGCCTGACCCCAGGAGAGTGTGAAGGGATGGTGTTGAAGGAGCTTAATTCTGTGTCTCAGCACAGAAGAATGTGATGGCACGGTGTGGAGGGAGCCTTATTCTGTGTCTGACCCCGGGAGTGTGTGATGGGACCTTATGGAGGGAGCCTCACTCTCTGCTGGAACACGGAAGTGCGTGATGTGGCGGTGTGGAAGGAGCTTTACTCTGCGTCTGACCCCGGGAATGTATAATGGGACCGTGTGGAGGGAGCTCTATGTGTCCGACCACGTGAGTGTGCGATGTGACGGTGTGGAGGGAGCTTCACTCTGGTGTGGATATATCTTCTGTCGATCTGACACGTACCTCTTCTTCTGCTGAATTTATTTCAAGAAGTTTAGAATCAGAGTTCGAACAATACTGCTTCGCCTCATCGTAGGAAATATTAAACGTGGATACAAAATAAGACCGGTTTTCATTTCTGATCCAGTTCTGGTAACACACTTGCTCTGGAAATTAGGAACAAGGAACAGTGAATATCCCTGCGCAAAGTCCATTGCATCCGCTTTGCGTCAGACACAGAAAGAGGATCCCACCTCACCATCCCATCACACAGAACTGGTCAAATTGAGAATGAAATACACTCCTCACCGGTCCCTTGACAAATTTGCTCTGGAAATTCCGAACAAGTAACAGCGATTCCCCTACATCCGTCCATTGCATCCGCCTGAAAAGAGACATATAATAGGGATCCCTACACACCGTCCAATCACACAATCCTGTGGATAGATACAGAGCGAATCTCCCTCCACACCGTTCCAGCACACACACCCGGAGGTCGGACACGGAGCGAAGCTCCTTCCACACCGTCCCATCACACACTCCCGGCTTCAGACATTGAGTGAAGTTCCCTCTTCCCCCGTCACATCGCATACTTCAGGGGTCAGACACTTCCTGAATCTCCCTCCACACTGTCCCATCACACACTTCCTGGATCAGACAGAGTGAACCTACCTACACACCATCCCATCACACACTCCCGCGATCAGACATAGTGTGAAATTCCCTTCATACCGTACCATCACACATTCCTGGGATCTGACACATAGTGAATCTCCCTCCGCACAATCCCATCACACACTCCCGGGGATCGGACAGAATGTATCTCCCTCCACATTGCCCCTCCACACACTCCCGAGATCAGACTCGCAATGAAACTACCTCGGCACCGTCCCATCACAGGCATCTGGAGTCAGTTATAGAGTGAAGGTCCCTACAGGCCATCCAATCACACACTTCCTGACTGGTCAGGCACAAATTGAGGTTCTATCTACCATGTCCCGTCACACATTCTCGGGGACAGACGAAGAATGAAGCTCTTCTCTCACGGTCTCATTATACTCTCGGGGTGTCAGACACAGAGTCCTTCCAACACTGTCTCATCACACACGACCGTTGTCAGCCTCAGACTGAAGCTTTGTTCCCACACTTTCCCAACACTCCCGACCTCCGTGATTAGGTAGGAAATGGAAAACTCTCTGCACCATCCCGCCGCATACTCCCATCGTCAGACACAGTGTTATCGTCACCAAGTGACATCAAATAACATAGGAGTCAGAAAACTAGCGAAGCTCCCTACACAACGTCCCGTCACACACTCCCGAGTCTAACACAGTGTAAATCTCCCTCCTTACGGCCTCCTTACATCACACACCTCCTGGCGTGTCACAGAGTGAAGATCTCCCTCAACCGTCCCATCACGCTCAGCTGTGCTCACTCACAAAGCGAAGTACTGTCCACGCTCTCCCATGGCACGCTGACGGGTTCAGACTGACTCCACAACATCCAACCATACAATCCGGTGTCACATAGAATGAACGTCCGTCCGCACTGTCCCATCACACAGTCCGGAGTCAGGCACAGACGCTCTCTCTCTCTCTTTCTCTACGATCCCATTACACATTCCGGGAGTCAGACACAGAGTAATGCTCCCTCCACACCGTCCCATCGCACACTCCCGGATTCAGACACAGAGTGATGCCCCCTCCACACCGTCCTATCACACGCTCCGGTATTCAGACACAGGGTGATGCGCCCTCTGTTCCGTCCCATCTCTCACTCTGGGATTCAGACACAGACTGAAGCTGGCTCTCCACGATTCCATCACACACTCTCGGATTCAGACACAGAGTGTAGCCCCAGCATTACCGTCCGGTCACACACTCTCGGAATGAAACTGAAACTCTTTCTACACGGTGCCATAACACACTCCAGGGGTCAGAAATAGGGTGAACCTCTCTGGACAATGTCCTAACACACAATACTGCGGCAGACACATAGTGAAGATTGTCCCATCAGACATTCCCGAAGTGAGACATGGAATGAAGCTGAAATGTTACGTCTCACAATCCCATGGTCAGACACAGAGTGAATCCACCTCCACAACGTCCCATCAAACTCTCCTGGATTCAGTGATAGAGTGAAACTTCCTCCACGCACCGGGTCAAACACAGAGTGAATCACCCTCCATACCATCTCTTCACATACTCCCGATGTCAAGCACAGAGTGACGCTTTCGCTCTCCATTACTGCCCTGTGATGCGGAGCGTGTGAAAGAGGGGGGTGATGCCTCACCTCTTCTGTTGGTCAACGCTTCACAGAATTCACGGAGTTCGCTGTGCATTTGTTTAAGAACGGACAGATTAGAGTTGAGCGCAGAAATCTTGGATTGAAGGGTTGAGTTTAGCTCATGGTAGTTTCGGTGGCAGGTTTCCTTAGACTGACGAATCTGTGATACTGAGAGAGATGGTGAAGGATGTTTAGCGTTTACAGTGACACGTGAGTCAGCGTCACGCTACCGAACTGGTCACAGAGAGTGTTGTGTCAGTGTCTCGGTGAAGGGTGTCACAGTGAAGGATGTGCTGGTGGCACAGTGAGAGGCGTCGGCGACACATTGAGGGACGTGTCTGTCTCACTCTGAGGGTTATGTCAATGTCCCGATGAAGGTTTTGTTATTACTACGGGGTTCTGCGTCAGTATCGTGCGAGCATGTCCCAGTTGCCGTGACTGGCGTGTCAGTGTCACTGTGATAAGAGATTCTGTGCCCCGGCGGGAGGTGTGCCGGGTCACAATGAAGTGTATCTCGATGTCAAGGCGATGAAAATATGTCAGGATGAGGGTCCTGGTAGTGTCACGGTGAGTGGAGCATCTGTGTGGGACGCGCTGTTCTCTTAGAGCAGTGTATGTCTGTGTCACGGTGAGAGACATATCATGGCCACGGTGTGTGCGAGAGGGTCACGCTGAGGTGTGTTTCGGTGTCACGGAGAGAACTCTGTCGGTGTCATTGTGAATTTAGGTGTCGGTATCACGTTCAGGGGTTTGTCTGTGTCAGGGTGAGGTGTGGGTAATTGTCTCAGTGAGCGGTGCATCGGTGTTACGTTGAGGGGTGATACTATCTCGGTGAGGGATGTTACAGTGACGTATGAGTCTTTGTCACGATGCGGTGTGGAGCGGATCACGTTGAGGAGTGTGAAGGTGTCACGGTGTACGGTACATCAGTGCCACGGTGATGAGCTTGTCGGTGTCACTATGAGGTGTATTTCGGTGTCGCCTTAAGTAGTTTATCAGTGACACAGTCAGGGACATGTCGGTGTTACAGTGAGGGGTACGTTACGGTCAGTGTGTCTGCCGTGTGTGTCACGGCGATGTTCGTGTCGGTGTCGCTGTCAGGAGTGTATCTGCGTCTCGCTGAAGATCGTGACCGTGCTACGGTAAAAGCATTGTTGATGTTATGGTGAATGGCGTGTCGGTGTCAGGACGAGATTTGATTCAGTTACGGTAAAGGCCGTGTTTTTATCACGGTGAGGGGCGTGTTGGTGTCACTGAGTGTTTTAAAATAACAATTCATTCCACTCTCTTTATTTACCGTCTGACTCCAGTCGGAGACCGTTACACTCACCATGGATCGAGAGACCGGTCACTGACACGATGAGGGCGGACGTAACTACACAGAGTAGGCAGATCTGACGGTACGGTCTATTTCCGATCTTCATTTTCGACTTCCGCTCTTGCGCAGCTGTAGAGAGACCATACGACCATAAAACCATAAGATATTGAGGCAGAAGTAGGTATTCGGGCCATCGAGTCTCCTCCGCCATTCAATCATGGGCTGATCTAACACTTCTAGTCATCCCTACTCCTCTGTTTTCGTCCTATACCCTTTGAAACGCTGTCTCGTCAAGAACATATCTATCTCTGCCTTGAATGCACCCGATGACTTGGCTTCCGCAGCTGCTCGTGGTAACAAATTCCACAGATTTTCCACCCTCTGACTAAAGTAATTTCTCCGCATCTCAGTTCTAAAAGAACGCCCTTCATTTCTGAACGTGTGCCTTCTAGTCATGGAATCCCTCACCACGGGAAGGAACATTCGTGTTTTTAGGACTTTTATCATTCAGAATGTTTCTATGAGCTCCCCCCCACATTCTCCTGAACTCCAGGGAATACAGCGCAAGAGCTGCCTCATACGGTAACCCTTTCATTCCTAGAATCTTTCTCGTGAATCTTCTCTGAACTCTCCCGAATGCAACGAAGGGGAAATCATGCTTGAATAATCTTCCGCAATTTTTTGATGATGTAACTATGAAAATGGACGAGGGAGAGCCAATGGATGTAGTGTACCTGGACTTTCTTAAAGACCCCACATAGGAGATGAGTAGGTAGAATTAGTGCACATGGCATTGGGGGTAGGGTACTAACGGATATAAAATTGGTTGGCAGACGGGAAGCAAAGAGTGGGAATAAATGGGTCCTTTTCCCAATGGCAGGCAGTGATTAGTTGAGTACCGCAATGCTCGGTGCTGGGACCGCAGCTCTTTGCAATACAAATTAATGATTTAGATGAGGGCCTAAAAGTAACATTAGCAAATTTGCCGATGACACAAAGCTGGGTGGCAGAGTAAAATGTCAGGAATATGTTATGAGAATGCAGGGTGACTTTGACAGGTTGGGTGAGTGGGCAGATGCATGGCCGATGCAGTTTAATGTGGATAAATGTGAGGTTATCCACTTTGGTGGCAGGAACAGGAAGGGTTATTAATATCTGAAAGGTGTCAAGTTAGTAAAAGGAGATGTACAACGAGATCCAGGTGTTTTTTGTACATAAATCACTGAAGGTAAGCATGCAGGTACACCAGGCAGTGAAGAAAGCTAATGGCATGTTGGCCTTCACAACAAGGGGAGTTGAGTATAGGAGCAGAGAAGTCCTTCTGCAGTTGCACAGGGCCCTCGTGAGACCACACCTGGAGCATTGTGTTCAGTTTTGGTCTCCAAATTTGAGGAAGGACATTCTTGCTATTGAGGGAGCGCAGCGTAGGTTCACGAGGTTAATTCCCGGAATGGCGGGACTGTCATATGTTGAAAGATTGGAGCGACAGGGTTTGCATACACTGGAATTTAAAAGGATGAGAGGGGGTCTGATTGAAACATATAAGGTTATTAAGAGATTGAATACGCTGGAGGCAGGAAACATGTCCCCGATGTTCGTGCATTCCAGAATCTGAGGCCACAGTTTAAGAATGAGGGGTAGGCCATTTACAACAGAGTTAAGGAAAAAACATTTTCACACAGAGAGTTGAGGATCTATGGAATACTCTGCCTCAGAAGGCAGTGGAGGCCAATTCTTTGGATGCTTTCAAGAAAGAGTTAGATAAAGCTCTTAAAGATAGCGGAGTCAAGGGATATGGGGAGAAGGCATTAACGAGGTATTGATCGTAGATGATCAGAATTTACTTTCCCAAGTATAGATTGGCATCTCCCTAGAGCAAGGGGTTTAGATGAGGTGGAGTTTGTTAGGTTGTTCAGGAAGGTGTCTTCACACAATCGGTAGATAAGCCTACAAGAGAAGAGGCTGTACTTGATTTGGTATTGGGGAAACAACGTGGCCAGGTGTCAGAAATCTCAGTCGGAGAGTATTTTTGAGAGAGTGATCATAATTCTATCCCCTATACAATGGCACTGGAGAGAGACAGGAACAGGCAAGTTAGAAAAGCTTTAATTGGAGTAAGGGGAATAATGAGGCTATCAGGCAGGAAATTGGAAACTTAAGTTAGAAACAGATGATATTAGGGAACAGTACGGATGAAATCCGGCAAATATTTAGAGGATATTTGTGTGGAGTTCTATATAGGTACTTTCCAATGAGATTGGGAAGATGTGGTAGGGTACAGGAACAGTGGTGTAGCAAGGCTGTAAAGTCCAGTCAAGAAGAAAAGAAACAGCTTGCAACAGGGTCAGAGAGCTAGTTAATGTTAGAGATCTAGAAGATTGTAAGGCTAACAGGAAGAAACTTAAGAGGGAAAATAGGAGAGCCAGAAGGGGCCATGTGAAGGACTTGGCGGGTAGGATTAAGGAAAGCCCCAAGGGATTCTACAAGTATGTAAAAAGCAAGAGGATAAGACGTGAATGAATAGGACCCATCAAATGTGACAGTGGGGAAACTGTGTATGGAACCGGAGGAAATAGCGAAGGTACTTAATGAACACTCTGCTTCAGTATTCACTGTGGTCAAGAATCTTGGTGACAGTAGTGATAACTTGCAGCAGACTGAAAAGCTTATGCACTTAGATATTAAGAAACCGGATGTGCTGGAGATTTTGGAAAGCATCAAGTTGTATAAGTCGCCGGGACCCGATGGCATGTACCCCAGGTTACTGTTGGAGGCGATGGAGAAGATTGCTGAGCTTCTGGTGATGATCTTTGCATCATCAATGGGGACGGGAAGGTTCCGGAGGATTGAAAGGTTGCGGATGTTGTTCTTTTATTCAAGAAAGGGAGTAGAGATAGCCCAGGAAATTATACAAAAGTGAGTCGTACCCCAGTGATTGTTAAGTTGATGGAGAAGATCCTGAGCCGTAGGATTTGTGAACATTTGGAGAGGTATAATATGAATAGGGGCAGCAAGCATGGCTTTGTCAAGAGCAGGTTGTGCGTTACGATTGAATTTTATGAGGATGGGACTAAACATTGATGAAGGAAGAGCAGTAGATGTACTGTATATGGGTTTCAGCAAGGCATTTGATAAAGTAACCCATGCAAGGCTTGTTGGGAAAGTAAGGATGCATGGGATCTAAGGTGACATTGCTTTGTGGATCGAGAACCGGCTTGCCCACAGAAGGCAAAGTGAATGTAGACTGGTCATATTTTGCATGGAGGGCGCTCACCAGTGGAGTGAATCAGCGATCTGTTCTGGGACCCTTGCTCAACGTGATTTTTAAAAATGACCTGGATGAGGAAGTGAAGGGATGGGTTAGTAAGTTTGCTGATTACACAAATGTTGGAGGTTGTGTGGACAGTGTGGAGGGCTGTCTGTGGATACAGCGGGGCATTGATAGGATGCACAACTAGGCTGAGAAGTGGCAGATGGATTTCAACTCAGATAATTTTGAGGTGGTTCATTTTGGTAGGTCAAATAAGATGGCTGCATATAGTATTAATGGTAAGACTATGGACGATCAGAGTGATCTTGGGGTCCGAATCCCTAGGACGCTCAAAGCATTTGCCCAGGTGGACTCTGCGGTTAACATGGCGTTCATTAATCGTGGAAGTGAATTTAGGAGCCAGGAGGTAAAGTTGCAGCTCTCTAGGACCTTGCTAAGACCCACTTGGAATTCCGTGCTCTGCTGTAGTCGCCTCACTATAGGAAGGATGGGGAAGCCGGAGAAACGGTGCAGAGGAAATTAACAAGGATGTTGCCTGGTCTGGGGAGAATGCCTTATGAGAATAGGTTGAGCGAACTTGGCCTTTTTCCCCTTGGAGCGACGGCGTATGAGGCAGAGCTGACAGAGGTGTAAAAGACGATGAGAGGCATTGATCGTTTGGATAGTAAGAGGCTTTTTGCCAGGGCTGAAATGGTTCCCACAAGAGGACACAGGTTTAAGGTTCTGGAGAGTAAGGTACATAGGAGTTGTCAGGGGTAAGTTTTTTTACTCAGAGAGTGGAGAGTGCGTGGAATGGACTGCCGGCAACGGTGGTGGTGGTGCTGGCGAATACGATCGGTGTATTTTAAGAGGCTTTTAGATAGATACATGGGGCTTAGTGGAATAGAGGGCTATAGGCAAGGCTAGTAATTTCTAAGGTCGTGACATGTTCGGCATAACCTTGAGAGCCGAGGGGCTCATGTTTGCATGACTGGTGTCACTGTCCAGAATTACGTCATTTTGCGACCACTGACCTGTCTGTGCAGTGATTGGCTGCTCGCCGGGCCGCGAGGTGGTGCGATGATCCTCAGCAATAAGCGGTTCGTCTTTCGGAAATTTCAGTTCTGCGTAAGTGGAGGTCAGACCGTCTGAGGGAGAGAGATAGAGAATGTGTGTGTGGTGGCGAGAGAGAGAGAGAGAGAGAGAGAGAGAGAGAGAGAGAGAGAGAGAGAGAGAGAGAGAGAAGGAAATGGTTGGACAGACGATGGTGACAATGGGTGTGGAAATGGGAGAAAATGGGGAGAGAGAACGGGGAGAGGCAGGGTAGAGAGAGGGAAGAGGAGTACGAGAGAGATTATGAGTGAAGGAGCAGTAACAGGGGTGAGAGAGAGAAAAAGTGGGGAGAGGTAGAAGAGAAGACAAGGTGGACGGGGGAAGAGGCAAAGAGAGCGAGAGAGACAGAGTGAGAGAGGGGAAAAGTGAAGTATAAGAGAGACCGGAGAGAGCGCGAAGCAGAAAGAGGGGAGGGGAGGATAGAGGAAAGGAGTGTGTGCGGAGTGGGGGTGTGTAAAATGGGGGTGTAGCGAGAGCGGATGGACACGGAGATAGATTGAGAGAGAGATAACAATGAGCCAGAGGGTGCGGGAAGAGGAAGAGCGGGAGTGGGGCTGTGTGAAAGAGGGGCTAGAGTAGAGCTTTTGAACAGTGAAAGAGAATGAAGGGGAGAGTGAGCAGAAAGACTGAGATGAGGGAAAGAGAGGAAAAAGAAGGTGTTGAGAAATGGAGGCAGGCAAGAGGGCTTAAGGTGAAAGTCGAGAGAGAAGCGGAATAGGGGAGAGAGGTGTGAGAAAAAATGGAGAGAGAGGATGAACAAGAGGGAGGGGCGAGAACGGGAGAAAAGATGGAGAGGGATAGTGAGGTAGTAGGAGAAAGAGGGGAACGAGGAGAGTGTGGGAGGCGGGGAAGCTGAGAGGGAATAGGAAATGGGGTAAAAAAGAGTAGAGTGAGGTTACAATTTTATACAGCGCCCCTCCCACTGTGCTCTATCTTCATCCGTCCTCCCTCGGTGTTTCCTACTCTCTGCCCATCCCCACAGCGCTCCTTTCTCATTACCCACTGCTCAACACCCCTCCCGCAGTACAACCTCTGCACCGCCCTTCCTATGACATTCTCTCTTCACTGACCCCTCCCACAACACACTCTCTTCATCCTATTCCATAGCGCTCCCTCTGTACCGCATCTCCCCAGGTCTGTCTCCACTCCCCTGCCCCAAGTGCAGGCTCCGCGCCAATACGCCAACATAGCTGTCTGCTCATCGCCTATCCCACCGTTCAGCTGGGGACAGAACAGTGAAAGTGATGGGTTCGTGGGTTCCCTCTGACTAATCGTTAGGGTCAATTGAGCGCTTCCCCTGAGATCTCCCGACAGGAACGAACACATCACCTAAAGACAGTCAAACTGACAGAGATGAAACTGACCTCCACCTGACCGGTCCCGGAGAACAGAGGTGTTCCTGAGATTAAGTTCCACGTACGATACATCAGGTTCAGCTGGGGACAGAACAGTGAGAGTCAGTGAGGCGCCCTCCACCTGTCCGATCACACACAGCCGAGATCAAACACAGAATGGAGCTCTCTCCCCCCGTTTTTCTGACAGACTCACCGTTGGAAGGAGACTGTGGGCCCGTTTTGGCGAACTTCATATTCACGTAAGTCTTGCCGTCGTCCATCTTGTACAGGACGCTCTGCGTCTCTCAGCTGAAAACGACCGTTGTCAGAGGAAACCCGTGATGAGAAGGCGGTCAAACCGACACCAGCAGACACCAGGTGGATAGCTGATAAAGAGAGGAACCGAGAGCAGGGGGAGGAAGTGCAGGCTGGCAGAGAGATTCAGGACGTGGGAAAGCCTTGTCGAGAGAGATTAGAGCGGCTAGTGTTGGGAGATTATCGATAATGGGGAGAAAGGGAGGGAGGGGATGGAGGGGAAGATTAGGGGTCAGCGGAGAGGGAGGTGAGCGGCAGTGTACAGAGGGTAGAGGGGTGAGAGAAGGGGGAGTGTGTGGAGAGAAATGGAAGGTAAGCTTGACGGAAATGGGAAAACAGGAGAAGGGAGGAGGGATGTAGAGATTAGAGGGTGAGGAGATTCGGTCAGAGATTGGGAGCGAGAGTGAATAATGAGGCAGTGAACGGGAGAAAGAGAGGAACCCCTAAGGAATTCTCTCTCTCTCTCTCTCTCTCTCTCTCTCTCTCTCTCTCTCCTCTCTCTCTCTCTCTCTCTCTCTCTCTCTCTCTCTCTCTCTCTCTCTCTCTCTCTCTCTCTCTCTCTCTCTCTCTCTCTCTCTCTCTCTCTCTCTCTCTCTCTCTCATAACCCTCCATTCTTTTCCTGTCAATATACCTATCCCATTTTACTTTAAATGACAATACCGAACTACCTCTACCACTTCTACTGGAAGCTCGTTCCACACAGCTACCACTCTCTGAGAAAAGAAGTTACCCCTCATGTTGCCACTAAACTTTTGCCTTTTAACTCTCAACTCATGTCCTGTGGTTTGAATCTCCCCTACGCTCAATGGAAAAAGCCTATCCACGTCAACTCGATCCATCGCCTCATTATTTAAAATAGCTCTATCAAGTCACCGCTCAACCTTCTACGCTCCAAAGAATAAAGACCTAAATTGCTCAATCTTTCCCTGTAACTTAAGTGCTGAAACCCAGGTAACATTCTAGGAAATCTTCTTTGTACTCTCTCCATTTTATTGACATCTTTCCTATAATTCGGTGACCAGAACTGTACACAATACTCCAAATTCAGCCTTACCAATGCCTTGTACAATTTTAACGTTACATCCCAACTCCTATACTCAATGCTCTGATTTATATTGGCCAACATACCAAAAGCTTTCTTCCCCACCCTATCCACATGAGATTCCACCTTTAGGGATCTGTGCCCCATTATTCCTAGATCACTCTTTTCTACTGCATTCTTCAATGCCCTAACATTTACCATGTACGTCTTATGTGGATTATTCCTGCCAAAATGTAGCACCTCACACTTATCAGCATTACACTCCATCTGCCATCGTTCAGCCCACTCTTCCAACTGGCCTAAATTTCTCTGCAAGCTTTGAAAACCTACGTCATTATCCACAACGCCACCTACCGTAGTATCATCTGCATACTTACTAATCCATTTAACCACCCCATCATCCAGATCATTTATACAAATGGGAGCTCCACTTGCACTGACTTATATTTATTTGCACATGCTAATGAATCCGGTTCTCTGATTGGTTGTTGATCAAATGCCGATACTTTCACCAAGTACTGCTTTTAATGCACACTCGCCAAACGAGTGAGAGACCATTTTTTGTTTTTTACTCCCTGTGTTTAACTAGAGCCATTTGAAACGACGAAGATTCTCTGACCTATGGCTATGAGTCAGACACGGAGCGAAGCTCCCTCCATGCAATCCCATCACAACCCTTCTGGAATCAGACACGGAGTGACGGTCCCACCGCAAAGATCCGTCACATATTTCGGGTGTACTCAAGAGTGAAGCTCCCCCCGTACGATCCAATCACACACTCCAGTGTCAGAACAGTAGTGAAGGACCCTCCACACCATCCCTTCACCCACCCCCGGGGCTAAACGCTGGATGAGACACCCTCCACTCCTTAGGTCAGACAAGATGTTGTGATGACTGAATATTAACCGTTCATTCTCTCCCGGGGTCAGAAATGCAACGTGCCCCCTGCAGGATTGCACCTCATCCTACCGTAATGCGAAACGCCCTCCCTACAACCACACCCCCCGCCACTCTCCCCGCTCAGCAATTCCCAGCACTCCGGCGTTCCAGTAGTTTGGAATTGTGTGCGTCTCACGGAGATTGCGTGTGAGTATGTGACCGGGTGACGTGGTAGAGGACGTGTGGCCGGCAAAGCTGTGGGTTACCTGTAGCTCTCTCTTTTCCTAAACTCCATACACCTATCCAGGTATTTCCTAAAATACCCTATCGTATGCGCCTCCACCAATGACACCGGCAGCCCATTCAGTGCACTCACTACTCTCTGCGTAAAAAACTCACCCCTAACATGAACTCTATATCAACTTCCAAGCACTTTACCACTATGGCCTCTCTTGTTAGCAATTTCACCCCTGGGAAAAAAAACAAAATCTCTGACTATCCACACGATCACTGACTCTCATCATCTTATACACCTCTGTCAGGTCACCTCTCACCCTCCGCAACTACAAGGAAAAAAGGCCGAGTTCACTCAACCGATTCTCATAAAGCATGCTCCCCAATCCAGTCAACATTCTTGTAAATTTCCTGTGCACCGTTTCAGATCTTTCCTGTAGTGATGCGACAAGATCTGAGCACAGTACTCCATTACGTCTTGGCTCCACGATTGACGAAGGCCCATGCTTTCAGAACTAAAGGGTCAACATGCGCAGCATCTTTGAGTGTCGTATGGACTCAGAAACCAAGAGCCCTCTGATGCTCCGCAACGCCAGGTTTTACTATTAATACTATATTCTGCCATAATATTTCACCTACCAAAATGAACCAGTCACACTTATCTGTGTTAAAGTCCATGTGCAACTTCTCAGCCCATCCAATCAATGTCTCCTTGTATCCTACAATAGCTTTCCATCGAATTACAGCATCCCCAACCGTTGAGTCATCAGCAACCATCCACTTCCTCTTCTAGATCATTCGTAAAAATCAGGAAGAGTAGGGGTCCCAGATCCCTGAGGCACACCACTGATCAGCGACCTCGATGGATTTCCAGTTCCAAACGCCGAGTGTTAGGAGCTGCATCCGGATGCAATTCTCACAGGTCAAGTTATCAGGGACACTGGAGATCTCCCTGCCATCACACATTCTGCAAGAGAAGCATTCAACTCTCCTGCCAAACATGTCTTTTGTTCTAATTGAACAATTGTAAAGAAGAAAAAAAATGAGAACAAACTCACCAACAATAACCCCTGTCTTATCTTTATTTCCCGCTGCTGATAAACTACTCTTAGTCTGGCCTCTACTCATTGACCTGTATGACACGGGTGACCCTACCAATAGCCAAAGCATAAAGCCCTAACTCCAGCCAACACGGCCCTCCAGGCCACTGAGGCACACAAGCCTCCAACCCACAACAAGCTTGAGGTTCTCTTGGAGGGGCACCGCACCCACCTCTGGGTGGGTGGTGGAGGCTGATGCATTAGGGACTTTAAAGAGACGGATATGGACATTGGGTAGGCAGAAAGATTAGTTTAGTTGGGCATTTGATTATTAATTTAATTGGTTTGACTCAATATTGTGGGTCGAATGGTCTTTCCTGCGGATGGTGATGATTGGTTGATTTTCAAACAAAGACAAGGCGCTGGCTTTTAATTCACATGTTTCCCGCACCCGAACTCCGAGTGACCTCCATACCATGGAATCACACACTCCCGGTGTCAGACACAGAGTGAATCTCCCTCCACACTGTCCCGTCACACACTACCGGGGTCAGACACAGAGTGAATCTCCCTCCACATCGACCCATCACACACTCCCGGTGTCAGACATAGAGTGAATATCCCTCCACACCGTCCCATCACACGCTCCCGTGGTCAGACACAGAGTGAATCTCCATCCACACCGTCCCATCACACACTCCCGGGGTCAGACACAGAGTCAATCTCCCTAAACACCGTCCCGTCAGACACTTCCGGGGTCAGACACAAAGGGAATCTCCCTCCACACCGTCCCAGCACGTACTCCCGGGCGCAGAGACAGAGAGAATCTCCCTCCACACCGTCCCGTCATACACTCCAGGGGTCAGACACAAAGTGAATCTCCCTCCACACCATCGGATCACATACTCCCGGGGTCAGACACAGAGTGAATCTCACTCCACACCGTCCCGTCACACACTCCCGGGGTAAGACACAGAGTGAATCTCCCTCCACACCGTCCCATCACGCACTCCCGGGCGCAGACACAGACTGAATCTCCCTCCACACCGTCCCTTCACACACTCCCGGGGTCAGACACAAAGTGAATCTCCCTCCACACCGATCCCATCACATACTCCTGGGGTCAGACACAGAGTGAATCTCACTGCACACCGTCCCGTCATACACTCCTGCGGTCAGACTCAGAGTGAATCTCCCTCCACACCGTCGCTTCACACACTCCCGGAGTCAGACACAAAGTGAATCTCCCTCCACACCGTCCCATCACATACTCCTGGGGTCAGGCACAGAGTGAATCTCACTCCACACCGTCCCGAAACACACTCCCGTGGTCAGACAAAGAGTGAATCTCCCTCCACACCGTCCAGTCACACACTCCCGGGGTCAGACACAGAGTGAATCTCCCGCCACACCGTCCCATCACCCACACCCGGAGTCAGACAAGAGTGAATCTCTCTCCACAGCCCTGTCTTATCTGTAGTTTCCTCTTTTAATGAAACCACTCCCCTGATTGGTTGTTGTACAAACAGACGCGAGGCGCTACTTTTTAATGCGCACATTTTCCCCGCTCCCGATGTCTGTTTAGAGACTGTGTCAACGCCAAAATTATACGGGTCTGTGACTCCGTCAGTCAGACACAGAGCGAGATTCCCACCATACTGTACCATCACACACTCCCGGAATTATACACTGAGTGACACTCCCTAAGCAATGATACAGCACACCCACCCGTGGTCAGACACAGGGTGAAGCTCCCTCCACTCTGTACCTGGTACAGACACAGAGTGAGATTTATTCTTCCCCGTCGCGTCACACACTCGCGGTCAGACATCATGTGTCATTCTCTCCACCCATTCATTTCGAGAGGATGATAATGCAAAAGCAAGGATGGAATTTTATCGCCTAATAAAAACTATGAGGCCACATTTCCAGTGTTTTGAGCAGGTTGGGATCCCTTCTCGAACAGAGTATGTGTTCATATTGGAAAGGGTTCAAAGCGGGTTCACTAAAATGATTCCAGGATTGAATATTTGTCATATGAAGGGAGTTTGATGGCTCTGGGACCTGCGCTCGCTGGAATTCAGAAGAATGAGGGATGACCTTATTGAAAATTCTCGGATGGAGAAATGTCATTACAGAGTGGACGTGGAGAAAATGTTCCCTATTTTAGGGGAGTCTAGGACCAGAAGACACAGCTTGATAATAGGAGGATATGATTTGATTTTCCTTCGCCAGAGCGTGGTGAACCTGTGGAATTCAATGCTGAAAGCAACGGTCGTGGCCCAGCCATTCGATATATTTAAGGCAGGGATTGAAAAATATTTCATTGTTCAACGCATGAAGGGAGACAGATGCTAATAGATCTCTGATTAGTCAAGGCATGAAGGGAGACAGATGATGATAGATCTCCGAGTTGTCAGGGCATGAAGGGAGACAGATGATGATAGATCTCCGAGTTGTCAGGGCATGAAGGGAGACAGATGCTAATAGATCTCTGATTAGTCAGGGCAGGAAGGGAGACAGGGAGAAGGTGGAGAGGAAAATGGATCAGCCATGATGAAATGGCGAGCAGACTCGATGGTTTTAATTGAAGTTCCCGGGTTCCTGGGTATCAGCAACTCAGAGGGTCTATAGTCGCCCAACGCGTTCCTGCAGACACGAAGAACAGAGGCAAATGTTCAAGTTTCGACACGTCCAGCATTTCGGCTTTCCAGTAGGCACGGATTCTGTGTCTGTCTCAGAGATCCATGTGTGTGCGACCAGGTTTAGAGCAGACAGATGAGTAGCGACGAGGAGGGGAGGGAGGGCAGTGAAGGGGAGTTGAGATTGCAGTAACTAGGAGGAACCAGACGACGGGCCTGCCCACACAGAGTGGTAGAGAGGCTCAGAAACGTGAGCTCGATATCCGGTTGAAGGGGGCCGTTGAAACACTAGACGTTAACACTGCAATTCCGTTCGAACACAGGCAGGAATGCTTTTGAGGTTGTGGGGGGTTGGGTGGGTGACAGAGCACGGGTTCTGTAGCAGAAGGGGCCGAGAACGGAGAATGGGCATCGGAGAGGGAGGGAAGGACGGAAAAGCGGAGGGAAGTAGGTGATGAAGGAGTTGACGGAGACAGAGAGACAGAGAGGGGTGTGGATAAGGGTTAAGATGACGGAGATGAGAGGGACTGCAGGGGAAGTTGGACTCTCCGAGGACATCTGCAAACTCACTCTGCTGCAGTCGGAATTTCCCACCTGCTTCAAACGGGCGACAATCACACCAGTGCCTGAGAAGAGTAGAGAGCTGCCTCAGCTGCACTCGGTCCAGTGACACTCACAGATACTGTGATTATGTGCTTTGAGAGGCTGGACATTTCTCGGCCTATCCAGAGTCGACACCCTCTTCAGCAAAGGCGTGACGGCTGTAAGTTGACGAACTCCAGTTGGACATTACAACACCAACGTCAGGCTGCTGTTGGATGACAACAGCCCGGCGTTCAGCATCATCATCCCCTCAGTTCTAATCCACAAGCCCCAAATTTTGGGCCAGTGAACCTCCCTCTGCAACTGGGTGATTGAGATCTTCATAGGGAATTCTCAGTCAGTGCAGATTGGCAGTGACGTCACCGATCTACAGGTGGTGTTCAGGAAGCAGAGAGGCTACGGAAGGGTTCGGAAAGATTGGGCGAATGGGCAAAAATGCGGCGGGCGGATTGCTGTGTTGGGAGATGTATGACCATGCACTTTGGTCCAACAAATAGAGGATTAGTCTATGTTTTTAAATGAAGAGAAAATTCAAAAATTGAGGCGCGTAGGGACGTGAGGGATCTCATTCAGGATTCCCAAAAAGTTAACTTACAGGTGAAGTCGGTGGCGAGGAAGCGAATACAATGTTAGTATTCATTTCAAGAGGATTATCAAGGATGTAAAGTTGAGGCTTTATGAAGCACAGGTGAGACCTTACGGAGTAATGTGAGCGGTTCCGGGTCCCTTATCTAATCCGGCTGGATGTGCTTGCATTGGGAAGGGTTTAAAGGAAGTTCACGGGAATGATTCTGGGATTGAATCGCTGATGATATCAGGAGCGTTTGATGGATGGAACTCAGAAGAATGAGGGGGCGGGGGTAGGATTGCTGTTTTTGAAACCGATCGAATGATTATAGGCCTCGATAAAGTCGATGTGGAAAGAAGGTTCCCCGTGTTGGGACAGACGAAGACCAGTGGACCCACAACGAAATGGAGATCCGTCCTTTCAGAACGGAGATTGGGAGGAATGTATTTAGCCAGAGTATGGTAAATCTGTGGAATGGATTACACAGTCGGCTGTATTGGGTGTATTGAAGTCAGAGGTGAACAGATTGTTGATTACTCAGACCATGAGGAAATACGGTGAAAAGGCAGGAGATTGGGGCTGAGGGGGACCTGGATCAGACATGATGAAATGGCGCAGCAGACTCGATGGCCTAATTGTGCTCCGATATCTCATGGTCTGATTTTAGGTTCCTGTGTTGCCGGGTGTCAGCATCTCAGTGGATCTGTCCTGGTGGGACCAACACATGCATATAAACACGCAGAAGTCTCATGTTCCCGACTGAACAGCGCCAGGCTTCCAAATGTCGGCACGCCCATTCCCCGGAGTGTGGAGTGCTGACACTTTCCCTTTAAAACTCATTATTACCCGTCAAAGTTGCTTCATGGAAAGTCTGTCATTGACGCCACCGAGCTGAGCACTCAGTGCTCAACCGTAGGAAATCCATTTCGAGAACTATTCTTTGCGATATAAACTTTTCGAGTCTGCGTTGCAGTGGATTCCAGACCATACTCTACACTTCCCATCACCACCATAGGTCTTTCATTACAGAAGGAATTACAGTGTTTGAATTTGGAGAGCATTTGATCTTTCATTGAAGATGAGAAAGTGATCGCAGTGAGCATTCTGACTTGTTGCATCGCCGCCTGGTGTGGAGGCTGCAGTGCCGAAGGTCACCAGAGGCGGCAGAGTGGTGGAGACTCAACCAGCTCCATGACGGCCACAACCCTCCCCAACATCGAGGACATCGTCAAGATGCGATGCCTCGACAAGGTGGCATCCATCAGTGAGGCCCTCACCCCGGGGACAAGCTCCCTGCACATGACTACCATGTGGAAAAAGACACAGAAGACTGAAAGCTCAACGATCCTCGAATACCTTCTTCACCTACGCATCATACTTTTGAAAATAGGAGCACCGCCTCGACATTTTTGCCGGACTTTTTTTTTAACTTTTTGCACCTTACATTAATTTTACATTCTTGCCACGTACTGATACTGCAAAGATACAAAGCTCAAGGCGGTAAGTTACGGAAAATAAGTCAGGTGGTAAACATGCGATACAGTCCTTTGATGCTGGGAGAGGGAGGCTAGAAAGTGACAGGAAGGAAACTGGGGATGAAATAGGGGGAGATGGCAGGGGAGGAGTTATGAGAGAGAGCGCGAGTTTGGAGGTTCCAGGGCAAACAGAGAGCGAGATGCCGAGTAGGAGTGCCATAGGTAGAAAGAGAAGAATAGGGTAAGGGGGGAGGGACAAAGGAGATGGGGTTGTCAGAGTCTGTGAGGGAGTTGTGCTGGGAGGGAAGAGTTTGTTGTCACTAGATTTCAGTCGGCCCCACGGGCTTTTGACAGAGATCCCGGATCTTTTCAGGAATATCCGGACACAAAGGTGTAGGCTTCTCACAGATGAAACGGTGCAGATCATCTTTGCAACTGCTAATCCGAGGAGATTTACATTCACCGCATTCGATCTTTCCAGCGTTCACCTTGTACACGACGTTAGAGGCCCACTGAACCAATCTCTCCTCACCGACCGGAGTCAGTCCCCAAAATACTCGCACTGACTCAATCTCTCCTCACCGACCGGAGTCAGTCCCCAAAATACTCGCACTGACTCAATCTCTCTTCACCGACCGGTGTCAGTCCGCAAAATACTCCCACTGACTCAATCTCTCCTCACCGACCGGTGTCAGTCCCCAGAATACTCCCACTGACTCAATCTCGGTTCACCGACCGGTGTCAGTCCGCAAAATACTCCCACTGAATCAATCTCTCCTCACCGACTGGTGTCAGTCCCCAAAATACTCCCACTGACTCAAATTCTCCTCACCGACCGGTGTCAGTCCCTATATTACTCTCACGGACCCAACATACCTGTACCACTTCCCAAAACACTCTCACTTACCCACTGTCTGCATCCCTGTGTCAGCCCCAGATTAATCCCTTGCCCAACCCTCTACCCACAGAGTTCTGACTGTCCCCAAAATAGCCCCACTATCCCCCTTCCTTGCTACAGGCCTGTGCAACGCCACAAATTACTTTCAAAGCCCCGGCATCGCCCCACTGCCCGTGTTAGTCCACAGGATGCTCCCTCACCCGGAATGACTCCCCACGGCAACATGTCCGTCTCCAAACTAATCCCACTGCTCTAATATCCCCACAAGCATGTCTGTTTCACTACAATACTCTCACTGATCTACTCTCTATCTCAAGGCTGCTGGTCTGTCCAGAAAATACTTGCAGCCCCCACTCTAACCCCAGCCCTGTGCCCTCAAACAAAGTAATACCACCGTCCGCTCCCTTCTCGCATCCCGTATCAGTCCCGAATAGAACCCACGGCCCGTTCTTTCCTCAAAATCCTATATGACCAGATATCTCACCCAGTTTTGCATTTTCCAATCCAGAATGCTCTGTCTTGGTCGCCGACAGTTTTGGTAATAAATTTCTGTGAAATTAAATCGCTGTCATTAATAATTGAAATCGAGCACAATCTAAGGAGCGACATTCACTGTGTGTCTGACCCCGGGAGTGTGTGATGTGACGAATTGGAGGGAGTTTCACTCCGTCTGTGACAAGTGTGTGATGTGACGGTCTGGAGGGAACTTCACAATGAGTCTCACCCCGGGAGTGTGTGATAGGACAGTGTGGAGGGAGATTTACTCTGTGTTTGACCCCGGGAGTGTGTGATGGGATGGTGTGGAGGGTGATTCACTCTGTGTCTGACCCCGGGAGTGTGTGATGGGACAGTGTGGAGGGAGATTCACTCTGTGTCTGACCCGGGAGTGTGTGATAGGACAGTGTGGAGGGAGATTCTCTGTTGTCTGACCTCGCGACTGTGTGATGGTACGGTGCGGTGTGGATAAATCTTCCTTCGATCTGACACATACCTCTTCTTCTATTAAATTTATTTCAAAAAGCTTTGAATCCAAGTGAGAACAAAGTTCTTTCGCTTCACCGTAAGGCATTGTAAACGTGGATATGAAATAACACCGGTCTTCATTTCTGATCCACTCCTGGGCACACGCTTGCTCTGGAAAGCAGGAACAAAGAAGAGTGAATCTCCCTCCGCACCGTCCCATCGCACACTCCCGGGGTCAGACACAGAGTGAATCTCCCTCCACACCGTCCCATCACACACTCCCGGGGTCAGACACAGAGTGAATCTCCCTCCACACCGTCCCATCACACACTCCCGGGGTCAGACACAGAGTGAATCTCCCTCCACACCGTCCCATCACACACTCCCGGGGTCAGACACAGAGTGAAACTCTCTCCACACCGTCCCATCACACACTCCCGGTGTCAGACACAGACTGAATCTCCCTACACACCGTCCCATCACACACTCCGGGGGTCACACACAGAGTGAATCTCCCTACACACCGTCCCATCACACACTACCGGTGTCAGACACAGTGTGAATCTCCCTACACACCGTCCCATCACACACTCCGGGGGTCACACACAGAGTGAATCTCCCTAAACACCGTCCCATCACACACTACCGGTGTCAGACACAGAGTGAATCTCCCTACACACCGTCCCATCACACACTCCCGGGGTCAAACACAGAGTGAATCTCCCTCCACACCGTCCCATCACACACTCCTGGGGTCAGACACAGAGTGAATCTCCCTCCACACCGTTACGTCACTCACATTCGGGATCAGAGCTTCTCCGCTCGTCTTATCGTACAGAGAGAGATTCTCTCCCCGTGGCGCCACAATATCGCACTAACTGGTACAGACACTAGGGTTCTCTCCTGTCACACCGTCCCTTGACGCTCTGCCCGCATTCAGACAATGGGCCGTTCTAGCCCCAAGGCTCTTCGCTCATTCCCGAGATCAGCAACAGACTACCGCGTCCTCTCCCTCTCTGCCTTGTGATTAGGAGCGGGGGAACTTGGGATGTTGCCTTTCTGCTGGTCAGCAGTTGGCAGATTTAATCCTTGCTTTCTTTGAGATTTTTGCTCTTCATATCGATATGATTTAGTTTGTCTCGGAGATCAGTTTGCGTTTGATGCTGAACAGGGAGATTTGTGCACAGGACGGAAGGTTGTTTTCCAGGACTAACAATTTGTTTTCAAGAATGGAGAGCTTGCTTTCGAGGAGAAACAGTTTGCTTTCCAGGATGGAGACGTTGTTGTTGAGCGCCGAAACATTCTTGAGACAGGTCCTTGGATCCAGTAGGGAATCTCAGATTTCCTGGTTTTAAGGGTTGAGTTCAGCTCGTGGATTTGCAGCTGACGTTGATGCTGGGTCCTGTTCATCTCCTGATATTTTTCCAAAAGACTCCGGTATTTTTGATCGGAGGCAATCAGACACTGACGGATTGGTAACTCTGAGAGTGATGGTGAAGGGGGTGTCGGCTTCACGGTGAATCATGTTTTGGTGCCACAGTGAGCGGTGTGTCGGTGTCACTTTGATGGGTGTGAGTGGGAATAACGGGATCCTTTTCTGGTCGGCTGCCAGTGACTGGTCGTGTTCCAAAGGAGTCGGTGTTGAGACCGCTTATGTTTATGTTGTATAGCAATGATTTAGATGATGGAATTACAAGATCACAAGACAAAGGAGCAGAAGTAAGCCATTCGGCCCATCGTGTCTGCTCCGCCACTTCACCATGAGCTGAACTATTCTCCCATCTCGTTCCAATTTCCGTGGCTTTTTACCCATTTCCCTTGATACCCTGACTAATTAGATACCCATCAATCTCTTCCTTAAACATCCTCAATGATTGGGCCTCCACAGCTGCATGTGCAACTAATTCCGTAAACCCACGATTCTCTGGCTATATAAAAAAAAACTAAAATAAAATAAAATAAAATCCTCATCGCTGTTTTAAATGATACTTTGGCCGCTTGTCCTGGACTCACCCATCAAGGGAAACAGCCTTTCCACATCTACTCTGTCCAACCCTTTCAATGAGATCCCCTCTCATTCTTCTATGCTCGAAGGAATGCAGTCCTAGAGCCGATAAACGCTCTTCATATGTTAGCTCCTGCATTCCATGAATCAGCATCGTAAATCTTCTCTGAACTCTCTCCAACATCAGTACATCCCTTCTAAGATAGGGAGCCCAAAACTGCACATTGTGTTCCAAATGAGTTCTCACCAGTGCCCCATAGCGTCTCATCAACACCTCTTTAATCCTATACACGATTCCTCTTGAAATGAATACCAACATAGCATTCGCTTTCCTTACTGCCGATCCAACCTCGTGGGTAACCTGCACTAGGACCCCCCAAGTCCCTTTGCACATCCGATTTTTGGAGTTTCTCCCCATCTAAATAATAATCTTCCCGATTATTTCTTATTTCTTCGTCCAACTGTACATTTCTCAACATTACACCTTATCTGCCATTTCTTTGCCCTCTCTCCTAAACTGACCAACTCTCTGTGCAACATTTCCGTTTCTTCAACACTCCTTGCTCCTCCACCTATCTTGGTGTCATCCGCAAAATTAGCCACAAAACTATTTAATCCGTAATCTAAAACATCGAAAAACAGTGGAAAAGGTAGCGCCCCAAAACACCGACCCCTGCGGAACACCTCTTGTAACCGGCAACCAAGCAGAATAGGATCCCTTTATTCCCACCCTTTGCTTTCTGCCTATCATCCAATGCTCTACCCATTCCTATATCTTTCCTGTAATTCCATGGGCTCTCATCTTATTAAGCAGCCTCTTATGCGGCTCCTTATCGAAGGCCTTTTGAAATCCAAATAAACAACATCCACAGCCTCTCCCTTGTCAATCTTATTTGCGATTACCTCAACGAATTGCAATGGGTTGGTGAAGCAGGATCTTCCCTTCATGAAACCATGCTGGCTTGGGCCTATCTTGTCATGTACCTGGAGGTATTTCATAACCTCCTCCTTGAGAATTGACTCCAATCACTTTCCAACTACCGATGTCAGACTAGTAGGTCTGCAGTTTACTTTTTGCTGCCTCCCTCCTTTCATAAATAGCGGAACGACATTTGCGACCTTCCAGTTCTCCGGAAACATGCCAGAGTCTATTGATTCCTGGAAGATCATTTCCAATGCCTCCACAATCTCCAAAGCCACCTCCGTCAGAACCCGTGGGTGAACTTTATCCAGTCCGGGAGGCTTATTTATCCTTAGTCCATTTAGCTTCCCAAGCACTTTCTCTCTAGTAATCTTGTCTGTACGTAATTCTATTCTCTGAAACCGCTGGCTATCAGGTATGTTGCTAATGTCTTTCACTGTGAAGACTGATGCAAAATACCCATTTAGTTCCTCTACCTTCTGTTTGTTACAATTTCTCCATCAGGATTTTCAATCAGACCTATATCTACCCGTGTCGCTCTTTTACTCTTCATATGTTAAAAGAAGAAACTCTTAGCATCCTTTTTATGTGAATTGCCAACTTTCTTTCGTAATTCTTTTGCTCTACTTCTCCTTGCTGTCTTGATCACGGAAATAGGCAGACTGACAGAGGACCGTTCGCCGTGGTCTTCTTTATTCAGTTTAACCTCTCCAACGGTATCTAAAACGATATATCGATTTCTGGGGGTTGGGGGAGGGACCTGTCACAGCGGTGCTGCCCACTATCTCATATAGGTATTATCAATCACCTCCTCACTTACCCTAATTAGATGAAGGTCATCAATTTGCAGCTCCTGATCTCTAATACGGTCCTTAAGGAGCCTCATCTCAATGCACCAGCTGTAGATGCAATCCTTGAGGAGGCTGGGAGTCTCCCAGAGTCCCCAAATCTGGCATTCCTGGTCAACACTAATCCTGGATTAGACTTCCTTCATTTGGAGAAGATTTGGAGAAGGAAGCCAGGTGCGCCGAGCTGCAACTCCTAAGCGACCGTGCCAGGAAAATGGAGCTGCAGCTCGATGACCTCTGTCTGGTAAGGGAGAGTGAAGAGTTGATAGAGAGGAGTTACAGCAGGTGGTCACACCGGGGCCACGGGAGGCAGACAAGTGAGTCACGGTTAGAAGAGGAAGAGTTTAGGTACAAGAGAGTACCTCAGTGGCTGTACCCCTTGACAATAAGTACTCCTATTTGAGTACGGTTGGGGGTGGGGGGGCAGCCTACGTGGAGGAAGCAACAGTGGCCGTTCCTCCGGCACAGAGTCCGGCCCTGTAGCTCAGAAGGGTAGGGAAAGGAAGAGGAAGGCAGTAGTAGTAGAGGACTCGATAGTTAGAGGTTCAGATTGGCAACTCTGTGGACGCAGTCAGGAGACCCGGATGGTAGATTGCCTCCCTGGTGCTAGGGTCCGGGATGTTTCTGATCGCGTCCAAGATATCCTGAAGTGGGAGTATGAGAAGCCAGAGGCCGTGGTACATATATGTACCAGTGACATAGATAGGAACAGGGAAGAGGTCCTGAAAGAAGAATATAGGGTGTCAGGAAAGAAGTTGAGAAGAAGGACCACAAAGGTATTAATCTTGGGATTACTGCCTGTGCCACGCGACAGTGAGACTAGGAATAGAATGATGTAGAGGATAAACGCGTTGCTGAGGGATTGGAGCAAGGGGCAGGGATTCAAGTTTTTACATCATTGGGACCTCTTTTGGGGCAGGTGTGACCTGTATAAAAGGGACGGGATGCACTTTAATCCTCGGGGGAACAATATCCAGGCGGGGAGATTTGTTACTCGAGAGACTTTAAAATCGACTGGTTAGTAGTGGGAATCAATTTGAAGAGACTAGGCGAGAGGAGGTTTGTTAAATAGAGAAAGCTTGTAGACGGTGTGTGAGGGAGGTTAGACAGGTGATAGAAAAGGGGTGCGCTCAGACGGAAGATGCAGTGGAGAAGAAAGAATAATAAAGATATTAATGTTGTTTGCACCGTTAGGGATAAAAAGAGATTCAGAGGTGGAGAACTACTTAAATGCAGTTACTTTAATGCTAGGAGTGTTGTAAGAAAGGTGGATGAGCTTAAAGCGTGGATTGATACCTGGAAATATGATGTTGTAGCTATTAGTGAAACATGGTTGCAGGAGGAGTGTGATTGGAAACTAAATATTCCTGGATTTCGTTGTTTCAGGTGTGATACAATCGGAGAAACAAGACGGGGAGGTGTCGCATATAACCAGATCACAATTACATTACTTAAACAGGCCATCCCAGCCCTTCAAGTCACTGTCAAACGCTTACTCTCACCTAGTCCCGATGCGCCGCACACCATTCCTTTCCTGTCCATATACTCATCCAATTTTACTTTAAATGACAATACCGAACCTGCCTCTACCACTTCTACTGGAAGCTCGTTCCACACAGCTACCACTCTCTGAGTAATGAAATTTCCCCTCGTGTTGCCATTAAACTTTTGCCCCCTAACTCTCAACTCATGTCCTCTTGTTTGAATCTCTCCTACGCTCAATGGGAAAAAAAAAGCCTATCCACGTCAATTCTATCTATCCTCCTCATTATTTTAAATACCTCTATCAAGTCCCCCTTCAACCTTCTACGCTCCAAGGAATAAAGACCTAACTTTTCAAACTTTCCCTGTAACTTAGGTGCTGAAACACAGGTAACATTCTGGTAAATCTTCTCTGCACTCTCTCTATTTTGTTGACATCCATCCTATAATTCGGTGAACACAACTGTAAACAATACTCCAAATTCGGCCTTACAAATATATTGTACAATTTTAACATTACATCCCAACTCCTAAACTCAATGCTCTGATTTATAAAGGGCAACATTCAAAAGCGTTCTTCACCACCCTGTCCAAATGAGATTCCAGCTTCAGGGAACTATGAACCATTATTCCTAGATCACTCTGTTCTACTGCATTCCTCAATGCCCTACCATTTACCATGTATGTCCTATTTCGATTATTGCTACCAAAATTTAGCACCTCACACTTATCAGCATTAAACTCCATCAGCCATCACTCAACTCTCTCTTTTAACTGACCTAAATCTCTCTGCAAGCTTTGAAAACCTACATCATTATCCACACCGCCATCTATCTTAGTATCATCTGAATACTTACTAATCCAATTTACCACCACATCATCCAGATCTTTAATGTATATGGCAAACAGCATTGGATCAAGTACAGATCCTGAGGCACACTACTAATCACTGGCTTCTTTTCTTTATTATGTACTTTATTATGTAGTTTCCTGCACTTTTTATACTGCTCAAGCACCTTATTTGCTCCGTTCCCCATACCTGTCATATATCTCTCTCCTCTTTTTTATCCCTCAAAAACTATCGTTCCTTATTCTTATTCACTTTGCCTTTAATCCTGACAGGAACATTCAAACTTTGCGCTCTCAAAACTTCTCTTTTGAAGGCCTATCATTTACCAATCAAACCCTTGCCAGAGAACAACCTGTCCCAATCCAAGCTTTTTAGAGCCTTTCTAATTTCTTCACATTTGGCCTTTTTCCAGTTTACTACCACAAATCGAGGACCAGATCTATCTTTATCCATGAGCAAGTTGAAACTAATGTCGTTATGATCACTAGACCCAAAGTGTTCCCCTACACACACTTCCGTCACTTGTCCTAACTCGTTTCCTAATGGGATACCTAATATTGTATACTCTCTAGCTGGTACCTTTACATATTGATTTTGAAACCTTTCCTGAACATATTTTACAAACACTAACCCGTCTTTACGTTTAACAGTATGGGAATCCCAATCAATATGTGGAAACATTAATCCCCTACTATCACAGCTTTATGTTTCCTGCAGTTGTCTGCTATCTCTCTGCAGATTTGCTCCTCCAATTCTCGCTGACTATTGGGTGGTCTACAATACAACCCCATTAATGTGGTCATACATTTCCTGATTCTCAGCTCTACGCACTTTGCCTCCGTAGACAAGCCCTCTAATCTGTCCTGCCTGAGCACTGCTGTAACATTTTCCCTGACTAGCAATGCCATCCCACTCCTCCATCCGTCTTCACTTTGTCTCTATCGCGTCTGAAGCATCAGAACCCTGGAACATTAAGCTGCCAGTCCTGCCCCTCCTGTAGCCAAGGTTCACTAATGGCTACAATGCCATAATTCCACGTGTCAAACCACGCCCTCAGCTCCCCAGGCTTCTCCACAACACTCCTCGCATTCAAATAGACGCTCGTCAGAAGCTTATTAGCACCACACACAACCCTTCTATTTCAAACAGCATGAAATTTTAACATCATTTATTTTCACCCCGCTCCACTATCTGCTGTGGCACTGTGTTTCCCATTCCCCCTGCAAATCTAGTTTAAACCCTCCCCAATAGCGAGCAAACGGCCCTGCAAATATATTGAATCCCCTGTAGTTCAGGTGTAACACGTCTCCCCGGAACAGTTCCAACCTGCACCAGAAGAGGTCGCTACGATCCAAAAATCGATAACCCTGCCCCCTACACCAGTTCCTCGGCCACGTGTTCATCCTCTAGAGAATCCTACGCTTACCCTTACAGGCACGTCGCACAGGTAGCAATCCTGAGATTACTGCCCTTAAGGTCGTGCACTTTAACTTCCTACAAGCTCTCTAGTCTCATTCCTCAGGACGTCCTCACTCTTTCTTCCTACGACATTGGTACCGATGAGTACCATGACATCTGGCTGCTCATCCTCCCACTTGAAAATACTGTGCCCGCGATCAGACATCCCTGACCCTGGCACCCGGGAGGCAACACACCATCCTGGAGCCTCTGTCACGACCACAGATCATCCTGTCTCTACCTGTAACTGTCGATTCCCCCATCAGTACCGCTCTCCACTTCTTCCAACCTCCCCTCTATACCCCAACGTACTCACACTTCCCACTCTCTCCCCACAGATCAGTGTACGTTCCCAAGGTAAGCTCAGAGCCTTACTCTCTCCACAGAGTCCCGTGACGGTCCCCAAAGTATTTGCAATGCTCAAACTCCTCCCTAAGCCTCTGTGTTAATTCAACTACACACTATCTAACAACAGCCCGCGTCGGTTCCCAAATTAACCCCAGCTTCTGGGAACAAGTTTGCTTTGGAAATTCCGAAAAAGTAACAGTGAATCTCCATCCGTACGGGCGGGAGTTAGGCATAGAATAGGGAGACCTTCACACCGTCCCACCAAACACTAACGGGTTCAAACACAGAATGAATCTCCCTCCACGCTGTCCCATCACACACTCCCGGGGTCTGAAACAGAGTGAATCTACCTCCACACCGTCCCATCACACACTCCCGGCGTCAGACACAGAGTGAATCTCCCTCCACACCGCCCCATCACACACCCCGGGTCAGACACAGAGTGAATCTCCCTCCACACCGTCCCATCACACACTCCCGGGGTCAGACACAGAGTGAATCTCCCTCCACACCGTCCCATCACACACTCCCGGGAGAGACATAGAGTGAAGTTCCAACCACACTGTCCCATCACACATATATGGGTTAAGTTGTAAAGTGACGATCTCAGCGAACCGTCCGATCACTCAGACCCGCCGCGTCAGAGACAGAGTGAATCTCCATCTGCCCTGACCCATCACTTATTCCCGATGTCAGACATGTAGTGAAGTTCCCAAAACACTCTCACAAAACATATTCTCGGCTGTCAGCCACAGAGTGAAGTTTCCTCCTCACTTTCCCATCACACACTCCCGTGGTCAGACACAGAGAAAATCGCCGTCCACACCGTCCCATCACACATTCCCGGGGTCAGACACGAGAAAATCGCCGTCCACACCGTCCCATCACACATTCCCGGGGTCAGACACGAGAAAATCGCCGTCCACACCGTCCCATCACACACTCCCGGGGTCAGACACAGAGAAAATCGCTGTCCACACCGTCCCATCACACACTCCCGGGGTCAGACACAGAATGAATCTCCCTCCACACCGTCCCATCACACACTCCCGGGGTCAGACACAGAGACAATCGCCGTCCACACCGTCCCCTCACACACTCCCTTGTACAGACACGGAGTGAATCTCCTTCCTGACCGTCCCATCGCACTCTCCCGGGGTCAGGCACAAAGTGAATCTCCCCCCACACTGTCCCATCACACACTCCCGGGGTCAGACACAGAGTGAAACTCCCTCCACACCGTCCCATCACACACTCGCGGGGCCAGACACAGTGTGAATCTCCCTCCACACCGTCCCATCACACACTCCCGGGGTCAGACACAGAGTGAATCTACCTCCACACCGTCCCATCACACACTCCCGGGGTCAGTGAATCTCCATCCGCACCGACCCATCACACACTCCCGGGGTCAGACAACGAGTGAATCTCCCTCCACACCGTCCCATCACACACTCCCGGGGTCAGACACAGGGTGAATCTCCCTCCACACCGTCCCATCACACACTCCTGGGGTCAGAAACAGAGTGAATCTCCTTCCACACCGGCAAGTCACAGTCTCCCCGGGTCAGACACACAGAGAGTCCGCAAAGACCTATCACACGACCCTGCTATCAGAAAGAGAGCGAAACACCATCCAGTCACTGTTCCCGGTGTCAGACCCCTCCCTCCAAACGCATTCACCCACCCCACTTCCCGCCATTCATTCTCATCACGCGCACAATGTGTCAAAGACAGAGACCCATCATACGCACACGGGGTGAGACACAGATTCAAGCTTCAGGCACAGCTTCCGATAATACACAGTCTTCGTCAGACACAGTGTGAATCTCTCTCTCCACGTCCCCATCCCACACTCCACAGAAAGAAACTTCCTCAGTACAGACGAGAAACAGACATAGACACAGAATGTAGTATAGTGCACGATAGTACAGGTCTTTCAACACACTATGTTATACCGACCCTTGAACCCTGTCTCCCATATATCACCCCACCTTAAATTCCAACATAAACCTAGTAGTCGCTTAAATTTCACTTGTGTTTCTGACTCCACCACTGATTCAGACAGTGAATTACACGCACCAGCCACTTCTTGAGTTAAGAAATCCGACCTCTAATATCCCCCTTGAACTTCCCACCACTTACCTTAAAGCCATGTCCTCGTGTATTGAGCAGTGGTGCCCTTGGGATGAGCCGCCGACTGTCCACTCTATCTATTCCTCTTAACGTCTTCCATACCTCTATCATGTCTCCTCTCATACTTCTCCTCTCCAAAGAGTAAAGCCCTAGCACCCTTATTCTCGGATCATAATCCATACTCTCTAAATCTCCTGTGTACCCTTTCCAATGCTTCCACATCATTCCAATAGTGAGGCGAACAGAACTGGACACAGTACTCCAAGTGTGGCCTAACAAGAGTTTTATAGAGCTGCATCATTACCTCGTGACTCTGAAACTCTATCCCTCGACTTATGAAATCTAACACACCATAAGCTTTCTTAACTACCCTATAAACCTGTGGGGCAACATTCTCGGATCTATGGACAAGTACCCCCATATCCCTCTGCTCCTCCACACTACTAAGTGTCCTGTTATTTACTTTGAACTCTGTCTTGGAGTTTGCCTTTCCAAAGTGTACCACCTCTCACGTCTCCGGGTTGAACTCCATCTGCCACATCTCAGTCCACTTCTGCATCCTATCAATGTATCTCTACAATCCTCGACAATCTTCTACACTATCTACAACATCACCGACCTTTGTGTCGTCTGCAAACTTGCTAACCCACAATTCTACCCAACATCTAGGTTATTAATAAAGACCACGAAAATTAGGTGTCCTACAACCGATCCCTGTGGGACACCACTGGTCACAACCCTCCAATCCAATCTTCTCCCTTCACGACAACCCTCTGCTTCTGCAGGCAGGTCCATTCTGAATTCACCTGGTCAGGTTTCCCTGGATTCCATGCCTTCTGACTTTCTGAATAAGCATACCGTGTGGTAGCTTGTCAAATGCCTTACTAAAATCCATGTATATCACGTCTACTGCACTAACCTCATCTATATGCCTTGTCCTCCTCAAAAAACTCTATCAGGCTTATTAGACACAGTCTGACCTTCACAAAGCCATGCTGACTGTCCCTGAACAGATCACGATTCTCTAAATAGTAATAAATTTTATCTGTTAGAATATTTTCAACAGCTTTCCCACCACAGACGTAAGGCTCACTGGTCAATAATTACCCGGACTATCCCTACTAACTTATTTGAAGAAGGGGAAAATAATCGCCTCTCTCCAGTTCACTGGTGCCATTCCCAGGGACAACGAGGGTATAAAGATCCTAGCCAGAGAGTCAGCAATCCCTTCGGTGGAGCAGCCTGGGGAATATTATTTTAGGCACTCGGGACTTATCCGTCCTAATGTATTTTAATAAATCTAACAGCTCCTCTCACTTAATATCAACAATGCTGTAGATCTTAAACCTCACTCATATTGTTCTCTCCGTCATCAAGTTCCCCCTCATTTCTGAATACCGAAGGGAAATACTCATGAGGACCTCCCTCAATTCCACAGTCTCCATGCACATCTTTCCACCTTTATCTCTAATCGGTCCTGCCTTCACTCCCATTATCCCATTGTTCAATGCCGTTAAGGCATTGAAGAATGCCTTAGGCTTTTCCCTTACCCACCTCGCCAAGGCCTTCTCATGCCTCCTTCTTGCTCTCCTCAGCCCCTTCTTACGCTCCTTTTTTTGCTACTCTAACTTCCTCAATAGAACGATCTGATCCTTGCTTCCTAAACATCATGAATGCTGCCTTTTTCCACCTGACCAGATTTCCCATCTCACTTGACACCCATGGTTCCTTTACCCTACCATTTTTATTTTCCTGACCGGGAGAAATTTATCCCTTATATCCTTCAAGAGATCGCTAAACATCGACCACATAGCACATTTCCCCGCAAAAACGTCTTCCCAATTCACACCAGCAAGTTCTAGCTTTATAGCCTCATAATTTGCCGTTCCCCATTTAAAAAACATCCTTTCATTACTGATTCTATCCTTTTCCTTGATAATGCTAAAGGCCAGGGAGCGGTGATCACTGTCCCCCAGATGCTCCCCAGAGTTCTGTGACCTGACGCGGTTCGTTACCTAATAGTAGATATAGTATGACATTCCCCCCTAGTCGGCCTGTCAACCTACTGTGACACTGAACAAACTCTGCCCATCTTCACCATTGGAACTAATTAGGTGTCAATAAATATTAGGGAAGTTAAAGTCACCCATGATAACAACCTTGTTATTTTTTGAAGAATTCAAAAATCTGCCTCCCAATCTGTCCCTTGGTGACTCTGCTGCTGCCAGGGTGCCTATAGAATATTCGCAAAAGAATAACTGCTCCCTTCCGGTTCCTGGCTTCCATCCATACTGACTCAATAGAGGATCCGGCTACATTACCTGCCTTATCAATAGCTGTAGTAGTATCCCAGACCGGTAATGCCACCCCTTCTCCCATTTCCACCCCCTCTCTATCCCTCTTAAAACACTGACATCCAGGAATATTGAGAATCCATTTCTGCCCTGGTGCCTGCCAAGTCTCTGTAATGGCCTCTACATCGTACTTCCATGTATGTATCCAAGCTCTCAGTACATCAACTTTGTTCCTGATGTTTCTTGCATTGAAGTAAACAACATTAGTCCTCCTACCTTACTGCCCTTACACCCTTTATTCTGCTTCTCTTTCATCAAAGCCTCTTTATATGTTAGCTCTGGGTATATTCAATGCACTATACTTGCAGTTCTCCCATGACTTTTATCTTCCACCACCTCACTATCTGTAACACTCTGCTTCCCCTCGCCGTGCAAATCTAGTTTACAACACCCGGAGCAGCATTACCATACCTTCCCGCAAGGATTTTAGTCTCCTTACAGTTCAGGTACGTTCCCTACTCGATTCCCTTGCCCACTTGTCCCCCCCCCCCACCCATCCCTTCCCACCGATCTCCCTCCTTGCACTTATCCTTGTAAACGGAACAAGTACGACACCTGCCCATACACTTCCCCCCTCACCACCATTCAGGGCCCCAGACAGTCCTTCCAGGTGAGGCGACACTTCACCTGTGTGTCAGCTGGTGTGGTATACTGCGTCCGGTGTTCCCGGTGTGGCCTTTTATATATTGGTGAGACCCAACGCAGACTGGGAGACCGTTTCGCTGCACACCAACGCTCGGTCCACTAGAAAACTCAGGATCTCCCAATGGCCACACATTTTAATTCCACGTCCCATTCCCATTCTGATATGTCTTTCCATGGCCTCCTATATTGTCAAAATGAATCCAAACTCAGGTTGCAGGAACAACACCTTATATACCGGCTGGGTAGCCTCCAACCTGATGGCATGAGCATTGACTTCTATAACTTCCGTTAATGCCCCTCCTCCCCTTCTTACGCCATCCCTGGCATATTTAATTGTTTGCCTGTTCTCCCTCTGGTGCTCACCACCCCCCCCCCCACCTCAATTTCTTTCTCCTGAGGCCTCCCGTCCCATGATCCTTTCCCTTCTCCAGCTCTGTATCACTTTTGCCAATCACCTTTCCAGCTCTTAGCTTCATCCCACCCCCTCCGGTCTTCTCCTATCATTTCGCATTTCCCCCTCACTCCACTACTTTCAAATCTCTTACTATCTTTCCTCTCGGTTAGTCGTGACGAAGGGTCTCGGCCCGAAACGTCGACAGTGCTTCTCAATGTAGATGCTGCCTAGCCTGCTGCGTTCCACCAGCATTTTGTGTGTGTTGTTGTTTGAATTTCCAGCATCTGCAGATTTCCTCGTGTTTGCTCTCGAGATTCTCGATCTCTCCCACAGAACCTCTTATCTGCCACCGTAACTATCACTACTGTTCTCCTCCTTTCGCTCCTTCGCTTCGGAGCTGAGGGTCCAGTCAGAGACTTGACCACTGCAACTTGTCCCTGGTAGGTCATACCCACCAACAGTATCCAAAACGGTATACTTATTGTCGATGGGAACGGCCACAGGGGTGCTCTGTTCTTCCTGTCTATTCCCCTTCCCTCTCCCGACAGTCACCCAACTACCTGTCTTCAGACTCCTAGGAGTGTCTATCTCCCTGAAACTCCTGTCTATTTCTGCCTCTGCCTCCCGAATGATCCGAAGTTCATCCAGCTCCAGCTCCAGTTCCCTAACTCGGTTTGTCAGGTGCTGCAGCTGATGCACCTTTTACAGGTGTAGTCATCAGGGACAACTTTGCTCGCCCTGACTTCCAATATCCCGCAAACGGAGCACTCGACTGCCCTAACTGCTGCCTCTATTACCTAATTCTAAACTAATTAGATTAATTAAAGGAGCTGACCCGGCCTTACCTCACTGGGAGTAAGCTCGTTCCCAGTTTCTGCTCGCCGAAGCCTCTCAAGCCAAACCCTTCCTACTCTGTCTCCCACTACTCCGTCGCCCGCTCCGTTAATCTTTTTTAAACTCTCCTGCTGCCTCCGAGGCCGACCTTCACGCGCTTGAACATCCCGTTCAAACTGCCGAAGAAATGTCCTTCCCCCTCTCAATCTGCTCGCGTTCTTAGCTCTCCCGCTGTCTCAGAATGAGAATGATTGTCCCTCGAAGGCCTCACAACACACCACAGAGCAAAGTGTCAGACACAGAGCGAAGCTGCCTCCACGCGGCCCCATCACACACTCACCGGGTCAAACACAGAATGAATCACCCTCCATACCATCTCTTCACACACTCCCGATATCAGGCACAGAGTGACGCTTCATGCCTGCCCAATGATGAGGAGCGGGTGAAAGAGGGGGATGATGCCTCACCTCTTTTGCTGGTCAATAATTCACAGATTTGAGCCTTGGTTTCGTTGACAGATCTGTACTTCGTTTCCATCTCAGTGAACTGGTGACGGAGATCGCTGTGCCTTCGTTTAAGATCGGTCAGATTAGAGTTGAGCGCAGAAATCTCAGCTATCTTGGATTGAAGGGTTGAGTTAAACTCGTGGTAGTTTCGGTCGATAGTGATCTGAGACTGACGAAGCTGTGTTACTGAGAGAGATGGTGAAGGATGTTTAGCGTTTACAGTGACACGTGAGTCAGCGCCACGCTACCGAACGGGTCACAGAGAGTGTTGTGTCAGTGTCACGGTGAAGGGTGTCACGGTGAAGGGTGTGATGGTGGCACAGTGAGAGACGTCGGCGCCACCTTGAGGGGCGTGTCCGTGTCACGCTGAGGAATATATCATTGTCCCGGCGAAGGTTTTGTTGATGTTACAATGGGGGTCCACGTCAGTATCCTGTCGGTCATGTCCGAGTTGCTGTGAGGGACATGTCGGTGTCACTGTGTTAGGTGTTTTTGTGACCCGGTGAAAGTTGTGCCGGATCACAATGAAGTGGATCTCGATGTCACGCCGAGGGAAATTTCAGAGTGAGGGGCGTGCTGGTGTCACGGTGGTAAGAGTCTCTGTGTCGTGGTGTGGGGTGTGGTAGTCTCACAGAGAGGAGTGTGTCTGTGTCACGGTGAGAGGCATGTCATGGCTACGGTAGGTGTGTCAGTGTCAGCTTTGGTTTGCGTCAATGTCACGGTGTGTACTATGTAGGTTTCACTGTGAATTTCGGTGTTGGTATCACGGTGAGGGTTTGCCTGTGTCAGGGTGAGGTGTGGGTAATTGCCTCAGTGAGCAGTATATCTGCGTTATGTTGAGGGGCGATACTGTCTCGGTAAGGGGTGTCACAGTGACGTGTGAGTCTTTGTCACGATGCGGTGTAGAGCGGATCACGTTGAGGAGCGTAGGGGTGTCACGGTGTACGGTACTTCAGTGTCACGGTGAAGAGCGTGTCGGTCTCACTGTGATGTGTGTGGTATTGTCATCTATGTTATCGTCGTCTACGTGTGACGTGTGAGTCTTTGTCACGATGCAGAGCTGGACGGGTCATGTCGGTCAAGGGGCGTGTTGGTATCACAATGAGTTCTGTCTTAGTGTCACGGTGAAGGGCGTGCCGGTGTCCCTGTGATGTTTTGCAATAACAATTTATTTTCAATCTGCCTCCATTTGGAGCCCGTTCGGCTCACCATGGCTCGTGATCCCGGCTACAATCCCGATAATAGCGGACGTAAGGAAGCGGAGAAGGCAGATCCTACGGTTCGATCTATTTCTCATGTTCTCTGTCAGTGTGCGCGTGAAATTAGCCGTCTCCCCCACTGGGACTCCCTTCCACCCACCAGCCGCGGTCTCTCCTTCCACCACGATCACCCCTCCCTCTCTCAATCTCAGTTACATTGAGCCTCATCGCTGAGAGACAAATCCCTTGACTGCCCAGGGCTGACAAGCGTCTCTCTGATTCCAGAGATTTTGTCACGTCTCCCGAATGTGATCGATTAAGTTGGAGCTGGGGGTGTTTGATGGGTCCCTCAGGAGAGGCTCTGCCAGAGGATTTTGATACATGGGATCCACGGGGAAGTGACCGTCTGGATTCAGAGTTTAGTATTTTTCGGCGTCACGGTTGGGTAGAAGTCGGTGTCACGCTGTGGACGTAACGGTACCACTGTGGGAGTTGTGTCCCTGTCAAGGAGGGTGTAGTGTCAGTTTTACCGTCAGGGGCGTGACAGTGTCATGGTGAGGTACGTGTCGGTGTCACGGAGCGGAAGGTGTCAGTGTCATGGTGAGATACGTGGTGAGGTACACGTTGAGTGGCGTGTACGTGTCGCTGTAAGGCCTTACATTCAGGTTTTATTCCACTCTGTTAATTTACGGTTTGACTCCAACCGGAGTCCGTTCGACTCACCGTGGATCGAGAGCCCGATCACTATCGCGACGAGGACGGAGATAACTATGTAGAGTAGGCGGATCTTACGGTGCGGTCTATTTCCGATGTTCTCGTTCGGCTCCCGTTTACGCGGACCTGTGGAGAGACCATTCAGATAAACAGAGGGAGAAGAAAAGGGATGAAGGGAGGGGAGCGATGGGGGGGGGAAATGTGAGAGAATGGGGGAGAGGAAACGGGAAGAGAAAGGAAAGAGAAAAAGGCGGCGTGAGAAGTGGAAGCTATGTTCAGTTTTAATGGGGAGTTTGATGTGTGTGAGAGAGACGGCGGAAGAGTGGGGAAGAGAGGGGGAGTGAGGGTAGGAAAAAGTGGGAGAGAGAGGGGAAGAGGTAAAGGGAGAGAGAGGGGTTGCGAAAGAGTGGAAAGGGATAGTGTCATGGGTTTATTATTTTTCCTATCTGTATTATTGTTCGCCCGCTTTGTTCCATTTCCACGCATGAGATAAATGAAGGACTTGTGGGGATAAACATTTTGTGGGGATTTTAGTGGACTCCATTGCGTTTGTTTGTTTTGTGGCTGCTGGCAAGGAGCAAGCTTCAATATACAAAATAATTAAATAGTTTAATTGTTGCGCATTTTTTGCCACTTTAGGATACGTCATCAAAATTCGGCCAAACAAATGGCATTTGGAGTGTTCTTACTGTTTTCAAATGTCAAAACGGGTCAAATATGACCCGAACAGTATGTAAGAGTTAAAGGATTGACTGTAGACCGGCCTTTGACAAAGTCTCTCTCATAGGAGAGCCATTTACAAGATTGCGATGAATGGGATTCACAGTGAATTGGCAATTCGGTTTCGGTTCTGGCTTGTCCACAGAACACAGAGGGCGGCGGACGTCCGTGACTGGTGGTGTCACCCATGATTCCGCACTGGGAACTCTGCTGTCTGTGGCCAAAACTTGTGAGAACTTGGACATTTAACAAGGCTTTGTGTGTTTCGAAGATCCTGCATCGGAGACCAGTCAGTACAGCAGAGGAGCAGGCTCTTCGGCCGGCAATGTTGTCCAGGATGCATTCCCTCTGGTGTTAGACATTTCACATTTGGGAATGAGATTCAATACGCCTGACTCAGCATAACTAGACATTTTTATAAAGTTGCATTATAACAGCCGAAATTTTAAACCCAGTGCCCCAACTAATAATGTCAATCATGATGTAAGCCTTCTTAACCATCATATCAGAAAGCATGGCCATGAACAATGGTTTTCGACTGCAAGATCGCTCTGCTAAACAACACACTTCAGGGTTTTGACTTTAGTACTGGGCTATCTCTGAACATCCGACCAGCCAAGGTGCAACATTTTCCGTTTGTCCGGGTTAAACACCATCTGCCATTCCTCCATCCCATATCAGAAACTGATGCGTGTCCTGCGGAATTATTTTCAGCGCCTCTATCAAAGTATCAGCTACAAACATACTAAACAACCCACCCACATTCTCATCCAGATCGTTTATATACATCACAGACAGGAGAGATCCCACCCACATCCACAGATACAGGTCACTTCATTGGAGTAGAACAAGGTTACTCAATCGTGAATGCAGAAGAAAGCATCCAAATTACAGAAAGATTGCAGTGCAGGCAGACTATAAGGTTCAAGAGCGACGAAGAGGAAGATTTGAGGTCAAGAGTAGATCTTATCGTATTAGGGGTCCGTTCAATAGTCTGATTACTGTAGTGTAGAAGCTGTCCTTGAGCCTCCTGATACATGCTTTCGCATTTTCCCTCCGATGGGAGGGTGCAGAAGACAGAATGTCCGGGGACCTTTGATGACGCTGGGTGCTTTATTGAAACAGCAGTATGTGTTTAAAGAGTTCATGGAGGGGAAGCTGGTTTCGGAGCTGGGCTCAGCTCTTTCCACAACGCTCTGCAGTTTCTTGCGGTCATGGGCGGAGCAGTGTTAATATTTTTAGTGAGGAACCAGGACGTTTCATGAGAATAGGGTAATAGATATGGTGAACAGGGAAGAAAGAAATCTTCTTCTTTTCACTTGGTCGACAACTCTGTGTAAAGTTGTGGGGACCCAGGCGAATTTGACTGTCCGGGTTGATAGCTATAATGGACGTTTGACAAGTCCAGTGTCAGTAATCCAGATGGTAGATCACTCTGGAAGATCGTAGACAGAAATGTAGAGAGAGACCGAGAAAGAATGGAGCAGTGAAACTGGGCGTGTGAGGGTAAGATAGGGAGAGTAGAATAGAAAGGGGAAAGGAGATGACAGGTGGCGTGAGACCCCTGTCGATTTGTCGGGCGGATTTGACTGGGGAGGACAGACCAGGAATTGGTAGTAGATGTACCATACAGAGGATTGAACAAGGCTATTAACAAGGTCTCAGATGGTAGACTGGTCTGGAGATGATGTGGAACCCAAGGAGATCTGTCTGACCAGTTTGATTGTGAAGGACTGATTAAGTTGATGTGCTGGATGTAATGTTCTAGATTTTAACAAGGCCCCAAATGGTCAACCGCTCTGGGAGATGGTGCGCGACGCAGGGAGGAATGGGTGATTAGGTATCCGATTGGCTTGGGGAAGGATGACAAGGTTTAGGGTTGCAGTCCATCTCTCAGACTGGAAGTCTGTCCCTAGCGTTGTTCACGGGTGGTCTGTGGTGGGACCAGTGATCTTTCTCAACTATATCGACTATTTATAGCGGATTATACAATACACGGTATGTAGGCTAGCATATGGAATTAACGCTTCTGGCGTTTTAAGCAGTGAAGACAGTTATCTCTGACAGAGGGATCTCAATTCGCTGAGTAAGTGGGCCGAACAGCAGCACATGCAATTTAGTTTGAGCTATCGTATTTCAGGAAGGTAAACAACAGCGTAGAACTTGTGTCAGGGAAGATTTCTTCAAACAGTCAGTAGATAAGCCCACAAGAGGAAAGACTGTACTTGATCTGGAATTGGGAAATGAAGCTGGTCAGGTGTCAGATGTCTCAGTGGGAGAAAATGTTCGAGATAGCTATCATAACTCTATCCCCTTTGCAATATCATTGGAGATAGATAGGAACGGAGAAGTTGGAAAAGCGTTTAAATGGAGTAAGGGAATGATAAGACTATCAGGCAGAAAACTGGAAGCTAAAATTGGAAACCGATGTTCTCAGGGAAAAGTACGGAAGAAATGTGACAAATGTTCAAGGGATATTTGTGTGGAATTCTGTAGAGGTATGTTCCAGTGAGGTAAATTATGTTAGGCAAGTTATGGTAGGGTACAGGAACCGTGGCGTACAAAGGCTGTAATAAATCTAGTCAAGAAAAAGAAAAGCTTACAAAAGGTTCAGAGAGCTAGGTAATGTTAGAGATCAACCCAGATATGTTTCAAGTATTTCATTTTGGTAGGTCAAATATGATGGTAGAATATAGTACTAATTGTTAGACTCTTGTCAGTGCGAAGGATCAGAGGGATCTTGGGGTCCGAGTCCATAGACGCTCAAAGCAGCTGCGCAGGTTGAACCTGTGGTTAAGAAGGGACACTGTGTGTTGGCCTTCATCGATCGTGGAATTCAATTTAGGAGCCGAGAAGTAATGTTGCAGCTATATAGGACCCTGGTCAGACCCCACTTGGAGTACTATGCTCAGTTCTGGTCGTCTCACTACAGGAAGCACGTGGAAGCCATAGAAATGGTGCAGAGGGGTATATAAGGATACAAGGATATGCCTGGATTGGGAAGCAGGCCTTAAGAGAATAGGCTGAGTGAACTCAGCATTTT